>NC_058403.1:113830097-113839999 GCF_002201575.2 Neomonachus schauinslandi
AAATAAATAAATAAATAAATAAATAAATAAATAAATAAATAAATAAAATGGAGCCGAGAAGCCCTGAAGGGGGCGTTCTTACACACAGACCACTGGTTACAGCCTGCATAACCAGCAAGAGGGAAGATAATCCTTATCTTGACAAGGAAGGACAGTTTCCACACAGTAATTTTATCTCCTGCTTTTAAGAAAAGAAGAAAGATCTCTCCCAGCTCCGTCAACAACGCATTAACCACCGCTTACAGCCAACAAGAAACCTCCACAACCTCAAACTCTTGTTCTTCTCCAGTGAATTTTTGTTCAAAATAACGCTCCCCCTTTCCTCCTAAAATATAATAAAACCTGTCCATCTCTTTGTCTCTTCGGACTTGACTACGGTTTGTCGTAGCTTGCTTGTTCCCAATTGCCATTCTTCTGTTGTTCCTAAGTAAACTCCTTTTGCTAGTAAAATAACTGACTGTTATATTTTTAAGGTTGGTAAAAAAAAATAAATAGAATGCTCTTGACCTGCTAGAAAAATAATTACACAAGTACAAAAATGGAAACTCTGGAAGGCAAATAAGAATTTTCTTTTTACGTCAAATTTATATACTTAGGTAGATATATGGCACTTGGGAAAATGCATTCATTTAAGTCAACAAATCTATATTAAGTTAGAAAGAGACATAAACAGGACAGGAGTTCCTGTCCTTTTGTCACTATATGTGAGAGATGTACATGAGGAAACAGGCAGATATGGCACAATGTGGTGAGCCATGATGGGGAAGGACAAGATGGCACAGCAGCCCGTAAGAGGAAAACCCAAGAGAGAGCTCAGGGTCTCTGGACCTCAGCTCCTGGAGGCCATGTGTGTAGTTTACTTGATTCTAAGTCTTATGTCCAGCATTAAGACTGGCCAATAGAATGGCACATAATGGAGATTTTGTGTTGAAAATATGATTTTTTTTCATTCAGGTGGTGATGATGGTGTGTGTGTGTACAATTTACAGAACATCAGAGCTTTTTGACTAATCAATATACTTTTATAAAATTTGTTATATAAATCTAAAGACCAGAAGAAAGATATGAACTAATATGGATTTGGAGTTGATAGAGACTAAAACCAGCATGTGGATAAAATTGTTCAGGGAGAAAATATAGGGTGAGAAAAAAAAAAAGAGAGAGAGAGATCAAGGATGGGATGGGGCATAGGTAACACTAAAATTAAAAGATAGGTAAATACAGAAAATCCCCAGAAATGTAAAAGCAAAACCAGGAGGACATAAAGTCCATTAAGTCAAAGGAGGAAAGTGTTTTGAGACAAGGGAGTTGTCGACCCAGTCAAGTGCCAAGAGAGGTCAAACGAGTAAATTTCAAAGCATTTTTAGGTTTGGAAACCAAAGGGCCATGTGTTACCTTGGAAACAGTTACTTCAGAGAAGTGATGGTCTTTGAATTAGGAAGCAGAAGCCAGGTTGCCCTTGTCTAAGTAGAGAATGGTGATAGTGGGTAGGGGAGGAAGTGGAGAAGGCAAATATTGACATATTTCAGGAAGCTTCTATTCAAATGAAAAAGACAAAGGTTCTGGTTGTAACTGACCCAGACATAAATGGAATAAATTCTGCTTCAGATTTTCTTTCATGTGATATTTAAGTGCTTGCACAAAGCATTTCACACAGATATAAGAATTTCCTGCTGGTAAGGGCAGGTCAATTAAACATTACAATGAATTACTAGAAATGGTTTGTGGAATCACCTTTCCTCTAGGTTTATCTGTCCAAATTACTTGTGAAAATATGCCTGAGGGTAAGGAGGTGAAGCACCTAAGCCCTGGAGACCCCTTACAACTCTGAGCATTCGCTTTCTTTTCTTTTCTTTTTTTTTTTTTTTTACTTTAATTAGCCTTCTGAAAAGCAACTTAGGCCAATGTAACAGTTCTCAGATTCTTCCTGGTTATAAAGAATATAAAATATGAGGGGAAAAATTAAACAGAGATAACATATAAGCCCTTACTTCAATTTCCTTACCTTTTATAAATACTTATAGTTAAAATCTATTACAATTTCCCCCATTCTTTCCTTGCCATTATTGTTTGCCTCAACTTAAATAATTGGTTTCATTCAGTGAGTTCTCTTGTATGCTCATGTATGCAAATATAAATGGATTAAATCAGCCAGAGAATAAATTAGGTGAAAACTTGTGTTATCTGCCCCCCCTTTTTTTTTGCTAAACATAACAATTTCTAAAACTAAAAACTCTCACCCTAACAAAAGGGGGAGCCTCTTCTGTGAGAGCCCCTATAGTCTCCTACTTTGGTAAACCCATTTTACTTATAAACAAAAATTAAAACTGAAAATCCTGCCATTTGGGACAAACTGGATGGACCTTGAGGCCATTACACTAAGGGAAATAAGTCAGAGGAAGACGAATACTGTATGATTTCACTTATATGTGGAATCTAAAAAGGTTGAACTCATAAAAACAAAGTAGGATGGTGGTTACCAAAGGCTAGGGGGTGAGAGAATTGAGCAGATGCTGTTTAAAGGTACAAACATGGAGCTGGTAGGTAAGTAAGCCTGGACAGCGAATGCAGAGTGGTGCATCACAGTGAACAATACACAGTAGCAGATCTTCAAAGTTGCTAAGAGATTAGATCTTAATGGTCCCCACCACAAAGAAGAAATAATTATGGGACATAATAGCTTTGGTGGTAATCATACTGCAATCCATAAATGTACTAAATCAACACTTTGTACATTTGAAGCTTGTATGTGTTATATGTCAATTATATTTCAGTTAAAAAACACATGTAATAAAGATGATCATATGAGAAAAAATCTATTTCAAATTCTTTTTCCCTCACTCTTTCAAGATGTCTTGGTGGCAGGGTCACTTAAGGCTGTCTGTGTAACGGAGTAAGCAGAATGCACACCTTCACATGCCTGAGCAAAATTACAGAACCCTTCTAGACTCAGCATTGCCATCAAAATGCAGAACTCATACAATAAATGGACAGATTATCGTTGCTTATTAATTCAACAAATTCCTCAAAGCTGTTCTCTTGATAAATGTAAGACTGCAATCAAAAAGAGAGCCCCAAAAGAATAGACAAATGCCAGGTTTTAAGAAAGAACATGACGAGAATCTTTACCCAGGGAAGTCACATTCTACTCTGGGTTTCTCGCTTTCACTTTCTGAAAGAACTGCTTGTATCCGATCACATGTTTGTTTAATGAAGTGTCTGGCTTAAAATGAGTTAATGAACCTTTGTGCAGCAAAATAAGCAATACTGCTTTTCATGTGACTAGCAAGCTGATTATTGCTTCATTTCTACCTAACTGTAATGTAGTCTGAAATGTTTATGCCGCTAACATATTAGAGGTTATTTTGAGTGAATATTAAAAGGCTGATCAGACAATTTTTAGAATTTCTAGGCCAGTTTTTTTTTTTAAAGAAAATTTTGAAAGCAGATCACACCAAAAGTCTCTGTTTGAGGAAAAAAAGGAATCTGAAGTCTTCCCTGCCGGCCTCACTTGCGCCCCCAAATCCTGCCCTGCCCCTCACACATCAGAAATCTCAGAGGCCTGTTCTTGGAACATGAGGATTTCCCAAGACAGATTTTGAAATGCACTGATCTAGGTAGTCTATTACCTTCTCACATTCCTCTCCTCTCCTAGCTTCAGGTAGGTTATGCCTCCTAATCACCCTCAACTGAACAGCAATCAGAATAAGATTGGAACCAAATTTTGTAGAAAACACACACAGCAGTTTTAAAATAAAGGAAAAAAAAAATTACTTGCCTTATCAATTTGCTGTGATTAACTAAATTAAGTTAAATATATAGATTTAATTCCGTCACACAAAATCTAATGCAAAAGATGTTAAAGGCATGTGAATTTCCTTTCTTCCCTTTTTCTTCCTTCAAATATTCCCTTTTTCAAGTGAAACAGGACCCTAGTGATGACCCCCCAATTTTTTTTAAAGATTTTATTTATTTATTTGACACAGAGAGAGAGCGAGAGAGCAGGGGAATAGCAGAGGGAGAGGAAGAGGGAGAGGAAGAGGGAGAAGCAGACTCCGCATTGAGCAGGAAGCCCAACGACATGACATGGGTCTCAATCCCAAGACCCCAGGATCATGACCTGAGCCAAAGATAGATGCTTAACCAACTGAGCCACCCAGGCATCCCGCCCCCAACTTTTTTTTTTTTTTAAGAAGAAATCTGTATGGTCATTGTTTCTACAGTAAGAATCATTTTGCTGTGTTTCCCCAACGAGGGGGTATAAATTTTCTGTAGAAAATGGTCTTTGAAAGAATTTTCCAATGGTGAGTTTGGGAACCTACACCATGTTGATGAAAAAGCTCCACTTTCTGGATTCCATCTATGTGACCCCTGGTGATGCTATGAAATGTGAATTCATAGTAGCTCCCTTTTATTGATTATTGTGACACTGTAAATAAAAGACACCATGCATGGAGTCTGGTCAGGTTCCTCATTCTAAATTTTTACTCAAACATAATGCAAGAACTCATCACCTTGCTGGTGGTGCAGTACACAACGTTGCCATGTCTGAGACCATTCACATTGTAGACATGGCAGATTTGTATATTGATTACAACAATTTTTCTGACAAATGAGAATAAAATCCCAGTTCTAACAAAATCACAAAAGGTCTGAAGATGGGAGTTACACGAGAGATATCTTCTTTTTGCCCCTAAAAATCCATTCTCTGCCCATCTCCACTTATCCCTATCCTGTTTTCTGCCCAGAGAAACTGACTTACTTGTTCTACAAAACAGAGCTTTCGTGTCTTCTGGCTTCTTGTTGGAGTTTAGTCAGGGAAGAGCCAGGAGATGAGAAGGCCGAGTGAGGGTAAGGTCAGAATAGCTCTCTCCCTGTCTCATCCCTTTCCTGGCAACCAACCCCATGTGGTTGTCTTCTTCTAGGTCCCTACTGTAAGTCACACACTTGTCATTGGGGGCTGACTAGTGAACTGAGGGGTATTCGTCGTTGGTCCCCACAGCCACAAATTTAAAAATGTCTTCGTAAATAAGATTCTCGATCTTGTTCTGTTTTGAAGGTTCCATCTGTCTCCTATTGGTACCCAGACTCCCAGGGGTCCCACGCTCAATCACATAGAGGCAGTGCACATGCTAGCCCTTCTACATGTTGATGCTCCAAATCTAGGGCCTTAGTTCCACTGATTATATGAGTCCATACTCTCTCCCTCATAGAAGAAAAGGAAACAAAGAGACAATCTGGAATGAAGTATTTATGAGGAATAGGACTCTCCTAGAAAATCTAGCACATATGCTTATGCTTGTATTCAATTTAGAGAGAAATAAAAATTCTTAGACATTCCTTTTTACTGTGAAAAACACAACTCTAAACTACAGTACAATGAAAATCTTGATTTGATGTTTATTTATAATGGTTAGTATATAAAACATAAACATCAAACCATATAAAATTTAAAATGATGAGTCTTACATCCTAACCTTCAATCCTGGTCCCCTTTTCTTTTTAACAATTTAATTTTTCCCCCTTTGGATGGATTTGGGTATTTTAAAATATTCAAATATTTAAATATTATAAATATCTGGAAATATTTATAAAATTATTCTGAAATATGTTTATGCTAGTTTCCTGAATTACCAATTTAAACAGTAGCAATTGACTAACAATGTCAAATTAGCTCTTTAATCAAATCACACTTTCTTTCACCACACATTATATACATAAAGATACAATTGCTTTTACATTCCCAAGATATCTATAATTTACCTTCTGTTATTTATCCTTAACTATGTCCTCTGTGTTTTATCCATAGGTTGATTATACAAATTGAAGACCAAAAATACCATTTATAATGTCAAGGCATACAATACTGCAGAGCCAAGTTGTATGGGAGGGAAAATGCACCTTAAGCTACTAAGTATATGCCACTAAAGAGAAAATATTCCCAGCATCAAGGTCAAATTAATTCTCTTCAGACACTCAATCAATTGCTTAAAATATTGCCACTTGAATGTGCTTGTTCCTCCATCATGAACCACACATTCAGTTATATATAATTTAAAATGAGAGTTAAAAATAAGCCCTGAATTATACACAAATACAGCATTATTCATGTTAAACTTCCAATGAATTTATTAATCTTAGGAAAAACTGATAATGAGAGAAATCATGGCTTTAGGAAGGTTACCATGGTAACAGTTTGGCTTGGTTTCCATGGTTACAAAGAGTACAGCTGAGAGGCTCAAAGAATCACAATTTCCTTTGATTGGTAGATTCTCAAAAATGATGATTTGGAAAGTGACAGGGGATTAAAAAAGAAAAAGATTTCCCTCATGAGGAACAAGACATTAAGTGTAATAATAGCACATTGATGGTCAGACACAAGACATGCCTTTGAAATTTAATGAAACATCCCTTTGCTCCTTCATAAAAAAAATTGGACAGAATATCTCAATTTATAACAGCATGAAACTGTAAAACAAAATTCCTGCTCCTGATTAACTGACCAAAATATGTTAAACTGTTTATAAAGAACTTTTAAAAATTTGCATAAAAAATTACTAGTTGACTTAAATTCTGAATGACCCAAAAGACTAAAATAAATATTTTTGACATCTCTCCATTGTGTTGTGGGCTTTAGCAGGAAAAAAAAGTACAAAAGAAATACAGTTATAAGGGCAGTAAGAAATTTAGAGTCAGAGAATATCTTTGTAACTAGTTGCATGTACTCAGTCATAACATTTTATTTTCAACTTGCTTTTCTTCTTGCCAAGTAACTATCAGTACTTACTATCAAAAATAACACAGAAATTGAAAACTACCTAAGTTACTGGTTAGGAAACCATGATTTTAAGGTCTCTTTATGTGCCTTGAATCCCATGATTTTAAAATATTTTCTCCCAATTTGAAGGACAAATTGAAGAGCTGCTTAGGTGGGTTAGGAAAAATGTAAACAAAAGATCTAGATACATAGCCCCTCCCTACCACATCAGAGTCTCATAAGAAACATGAAAAACATCTAAGACTCTTCATTTAGATTTCCCCAGCAGCAAGGATGTTTAAAGGAAAAATAAAATGAATTCTATTTCCCAGAGTTGTGTCCAGCCGAGAGGCAAAGCAGTCAAAGACAAAGAATTAAAAAGCGAGGCAGATTGTCTGGGAGAGGGGAATGAAGCCTAGTGAAATGGGTGCACCAAAGGCCATGGGTCTAGACACCTTAATTGCAGTCTCTTAATCACCTTTACCGTGCAGTGCCCCAATCCCTCAAACTCTAATGCCCACAGGCAGTACACTAGTCATTCTGGAAATCTTGCGGGCAAAAGCAAGTTTCCAACTGTGTTTCTGTCCCAGTGCTTGGGGAGCATATGGCAATGACTCCTGGAGGAAGTGACAAGAGAACTAACCTGCCTAATAATCTCAGAAGCGATGGAGGGCTGTGGGGTCCCTTTACTTGGGATGGAAGGTTATCCACCACAGAACAGAAACAGGATACACAGCAACTGAGAACAATGAGACTTGATACAAAATATTTCATAAAAATGGGAAAAGGAAGCCAGAAACCAAATCCTCTGAATAAGATATCACAGAGTCTAGGTTGAATTCTCCTCTTGACTTTCATGGTCATATGCTACATAAAAGCAATAGATTACAAAATACTGAGACCTTGAACTGAATCTCTGTGAATTTCATATCAGGTTGGAAAGGAAAATCATGGAGGATTTATCCACACTGTATCAAAGGAATCAGAAGGCCTTGACAGAGATGGATGAAAGAAAGAAGCATGTTAGCACTGCAAAGGCTATTAAAAGGGGGAAAAAAAGGAATACAGCAGGGGAGAGAGAGAAAGAGGGATGAAAGAAAGGGAGAAAGGAAAGAAGACACTGGTGGAAAGAGGGGAAGAAATGATGGTGTAAGTGAAATGAAATTTAAAAAATCATCTTTAAAAGAAAAAGTTACCTAAGAAAATAAAGATAAATCTCTAACTGCTTTTGCCAAAGAAAAAATTAAAGAAAACACAGATCCAAGATATCCATATATTAAGTTTACAATGGGAAAATAGCTTAATGAAATGAAAACACGGAGCTAAGGACCAAATTGAGGGAGCAAAAACAGCATTACAGAACTAAGAAATAATTTGAAACTAACAGGAAACTCAGGTAACTAGATTAAAAGAAGTTACATAGCAAAATGAATAATAGGAAAGATAACAGATTCTTGAGATAATAATGTGAATGCAGAGAAAACAAAGTGCTTAAAACAATTAGAAAGAAGATAATAGATGCAGAGCAGGTGATAATGAAGAAACCTAGGAGAATTCTTGTATCTGAAGTGGAGACCACAACAAATGGAACAGAAAAATAAATATTTTTAAAAGAAATTTTCCTTACATAAAAGAATATATGAATGTAAGGATCAAAAGATTAGTGCTTCCCAAAGCAGTGTTACAAAACAACCATCCAACATGTGATAGTCAACTTCTTGAACTGTGAGGCTAAAGAAAGAATTCTTCAGTCACCTAGACAAGGAAAGCAAGGCATTTATGAAGCAGGAAATGCCTATTGTCTTCAGACAACCACATAAATATTAAAAAAACAATAGAAGCAGAGTCTACAAAGTTTTAAGGGGAAATGAAACATAACTCGTGAATGTTATACCCAGCCAATCTGTCAAGCAAGTGTAAAGACAACAGAAAGAAATTTTCAAATATGCATGAATTCATAAAACACAAACCCATGAGCCCTTTTTGAAAACACAACATGAGGACACATGTAGCCGCCCATCATGATATGGTGAAGCTATGGTAAAGGGTTAAGCACTGAAAATTTTATATACAGAACTAAGACCAA
This sequence comes from Neomonachus schauinslandi, assembly GCF_002201575.2. Taxonomy (NCBI): domain Eukaryota; kingdom Metazoa; phylum Chordata; class Mammalia; order Carnivora; family Phocidae; genus Neomonachus; species Neomonachus schauinslandi. The sequence goes on from NC_058403.1 coordinate 113,838,941, forward strand.
ATGTTATTAAGACACACAATTACAGAAAATAACTTTATACTTTATTATATATACATGCTTAATATGTAAAGTTAGGCTTTAAAGAATAGAAATAGAATCTATAATTTTCAAGCCAAGAAAGGAAAAGAAACTGCTGGACTTCCGGGGGGTAGTGGTTGTGTAGGAATATTAAATACAGTGATTAGTAGAGACTTTGTTTAAAAAGTGATATTTGGGCAAAATGTAAATGAGATGAGGGTATTAACGTGCAAATATCTTGCAGAAGAATATTCTAGTAGAGGGAATGTTTTGAGCAAAACCAAAGTAAAAGAATCCCAGGTATGGTCTAGGAATAGCAAGGAAGCCTCTGTGACTAAAATAGAGTGAATAAGGGGAAGAGGATCAGATGTGACAATAGAGATCAAATGGTGCAGGGTCTGTCTAGCTCATCCCAAGGTTTGAGGAGAAGAGTGATCTGATCTTATGTTTTCAAAGGGTTATTCTTGCTGTTGTATTGAGAATTAATTCTAGGGGGCAAGGGTAGGAACAGGGTCCATTTATGAGACTACTGCAATAATCCAGTCATAAGATATCCTGGTTGGACTAAGATGGAAGCAGTGTTGGTAAGAACTGGTTGGATTCTTGATATATTTTGAAGAAAGAGTCAAAGGATTTCCTGTATAAAACAGAAGGTATGAGATAAAGAGAGGACTCAAGAGTGACCCACAAGATTTGGCCTAACTAGAGAGGTAAGATTATCATGGACTAGATGGGTAAAGCAGATTAAGAGTTCAGTTTGAACCTGAGTTTGAGAGGTTGTTTTACAAGTAGACAGTTCAGAAGAATAGCGTGAGCTAGAAATTTTGGAGTAATCAACATCTATAAAAGATTTAAAGCCATGAGATTAGACATGATCACCAAGGAAGTTAATGTATGGGGAAAAAATTATTAAGGATTCAGATTTGGAGTGCTCCAAAATAGACATTTGAAACAGGAAGTATCACCAGCAAAACAGACCTGAGGAATGATTAGAAAAGAAAGAAAGAAAGAAAGAAAGAAAGAAAGAAAGAAAGAAAGAAA
>NC_058403.1:113840009-113911826 GCF_002201575.2 Neomonachus schauinslandi
AAAGAAAGAAAGAAAGAAAGAAAGAAAGAAAGAAAGAAAGAAAGAAAAATATAATGTTAAAAGCCCCTTGAAGAAAGCGTGTAAAGGAGAAGGGTATGATCAACTGTGTCAAGCATTGCCAGTAGGTCAAGCAGAAGGAGAAAAGGAAAACCAAAAATGAATGGGTTTAAGAATATAGAAATTATCTTTAACCTTAACAAAGGTAGTTATTTGTGGAATGGTTAAGGCAAAAGCCTGAGTGGAGTGGATTGGGAGAACATAGAAGGTAAGACATCAGAGGCTACAAATACGGAAATGTTTTTGAGGAGTTTTGCTATGAAGGGGAGCAAAGAAATATGCTATGGCTGGTAGAGGAGTGGGTCAAGAAGAGAAAAATTTAATATGGAAGTCATCATGGCAGTTTGTACACTAATGTGAAGAATGAAAACTTGATATAAGAGAGAGAAAGGAGGAAATTACTAGTTAAGTGTCCTTGAGTTTGCAAGAGAGGCTGAGATGCAGTGCATGCTTACAAGGAGCAGTGTGGATAAATCATGTATGGCTACATGGAGGAAGACAGACTATGTGCATGTGTGTTGTTGGCAGGTGGTTACCTATGGTAGTGGGAATTTTTGAAAATCATCTTCTGATTGCTCCCATTTTCTCAGTGAAGTTGGATGCATAATCATAAGCTGAGAATAGGATAGGATAGAAGGTATTGATGCTTGTTCGAGAGAAGATATGAAATAGTCATCCAAGAGGGTCAATGAAATGATAATCCAGCAACATTGAGAGCCACTTGATTTTGAGATCATAAATATAAAAGTGAAACTAATAAGCATTGTTTTGTGTGCTTTGTGTGTGTTTAGGTACAGGCCTAGAGTAGAAGGGTTGTACTTAACCAGGATTTTTTTTTTCTTTTTTGGTTAAGTGAGTACTATGAAATAAGAAATGTGTATATTCAGGGATGTAATTATAACAATTTTCCATGGAATTGAGGCTGAGTGAAAAAGAGAATGAGGACATCAAAGGGAGCCAATGATGGGTAGGATTGAAGGCATTGGTGCATCAAAAGTTTGTTTCAGCGGAAGTACCAGAGAGAATGAGCCAGAAATAGAGGATAGGATACATGAATTTGATATTATGGAAGGACTGCATTTACTAGTAACAAAAATATCTAAGATATACCCATAGAAGATATATCTTTTTTTAAGGTAGATTGAGGTAGAATAGGAACCAAGATCACTGGAGGAAGATAAAAGGGCATGGCATTGTTGGGATCATTTACATGTATATTTTATTTTTCAAGATATGAGATAGAAGTAGTATTAGAAAATGTGACAGAGAGCCAAGGTCTAAAATCATTGAGAAGAGAAAAGCAATTATCAGTAGATCCCAACAACTGAGTAAACTTTGTTCTGTTCTATTTTTTTTTTAATAAACACTTTTGCCACTACCTATACAGGTTAATGTGTATACATCTAATAAATTATTTCTAAGAGCTGTATGCTATTCCACAGCAGGTTATCTATCATATTTTGCTTACCCATTGCTCCAGTTATGGATACCTCAGTTGACTTCAACTCTTCACTGTCATGAGTGTCCCTTTGTGGACCTGTGGAAGAATTTCAATGAAGTAGGTACTTTAGTATATAATCAAATACCACCAGCTTCCTCTCTAGATCGGCAGCACCCATCTAAACATCACACCAGTTAAAAATTAGCATGTTGTCAGGACCTAAGGATCCTCTTGTAGGTCTCTGCCTATTCACATATTTTTCTTTCCTCCCTAAAGGTGACTACAAATCTGATATTCGCTGTATTTTTAAAAAAAATACAGTTGTAGTATCTATGTATGCCTTTGGTTTAGCCTATTTCAAACTTTATAGAAATGGAATCATCCTATATAAGCATTTTTCTGTGGCTTGCTTCTTTCATTCAATATCACGATTGAAAGAAATACACATTTGGATCCATATAGCTGTAGTTTATTGACTTTATTTGTAGTATTTCATTATATAACTATGCAACAATTTACCAATTTTTTTGGTGACTAAACCTTTTTGTTGTGTTAAAGGAGGTCATCAAGAGGATGTAATCTCTGGGTGATCCTCTAGCTAGTCCCTGAGGAAGCTCCTCATCCCTCCCCCATCCTTGGAATGTGCATCCTGCTTGCCTTCCCCACAAGACGCTGCCCCAAGAACACAGCCTTGAGAAGTAAGGTATTGAGACCATTTGGACGGTATATGTGACTAAACCCAGTAAAGACCTCTATATACACTTAAGAATCTGGCAGGAAGGTACAGAGATCTACTCGTCTTGCAGTAGTCCAGGACAAGTCTTGTAAGTAAATTCTATTGCTTATTCCAACTACCACCTACCAATCAGGAGTGGATGCCTCTTTCTTTGGTCTCTCCTTGCCCTCTGTGGTAGGGGGCCAGTTTGCTGACCAACGGTTTTTTCCAATGTGGGGTTATAACAATGGATGCTTCTATGGTATTTTTACATATTTCTCATGCTGTAGATGAGTAAGTGTTTCTTTGGGGTATATACCTAGAAATGGAATTGCAAGGGCATTGAATATGTGTCTCTTCAAACATGCTAAATAATGCCAAACTGTTTTCAACATACTGTAGCAAAACACACACTCATACTAAGAGTTAACATTGCTCCATGTCTGGCAACACTTGGCATGGTCAGTCCTTTTAATTTTTGCCTTTCTAAGAAGTACATAATGATATCACATTTAATTTTTCTCTGTTTACTATTGAAGCTGAGCACGGTACAGGTCTCTTTGTATAAGATTTCATATGGGTAGAAATTCTAAATATATTGCCATATTCTAAATATAAAAGTATTCTCATATTCTAAGTGTATTTTTTCAATTAGCAATAATTGCGCCTCGGATAAACCTCATTGGCTACGATACTGCCACTGCCACTGTGCAAAGCTCTAAGTGTATTTTTTGACCTGAAAATACATATGCAAGAGTTCACACTAATTATTTGGGGGGAACAAACTGGTGTGGGAAAGAAGATAACCTTTTACTTTATAATTTTCAGTATAACTTGAATCCGTTTTCAAGTGCTACTTTTATTTAAAAATACATAAATTAAAAATTGAAGTTCAAAATTATTTTAAAGCACATGCATATTTAAACAAACACATACGATTGATCTGTCACCAGCCAAGTCTTTCGCTGGAAAAATACACTAGGAGTCTCATGTCCAATACAGTAGTCACTAGCCACGTGTGGATACTGAGTCGTTGGAAATTGGAGAGTGCCACATGTTGAAATTATATATTTGAAATAGCCGGTTAAATAAAATATATTATTTAAATTAACTTCCCCTGTTTCTTTGTGAATTTTAATGTAGCTTCTAGAAAAGTTTGAATTACACATGTGCCTCGGAATATATTTCTATTGACAAAATATATTTCTACTGCACTAGAATCTACTTGGTGACTCGAGAAAAACATAACGAAGGAGATTTCAAAAGAAAAAACAATACTACGCAAAGCATAAATGCACTTCACTTCAGGCAAACACAGAGTTATTTCTAGATATGCCCCAAACACAATAGCTTACTTGTATAAATCTTATTCAAATCACAACTATAATTTGAAGTCAGGAGCACAATCATAATTCTCATCCATTCTTCACAGTTCACATACATTTGCTGGTAGACAAAATAATGAAAGAAAACGGTCCAAACAAGAAACAATGCTGTTGGTGACCTCTATCCCATCATTCTTGCAGTTAACATTGCACGAATGCCTACAACTGGTCAGGACCTGCATTAGGCACCACCAACAAAAAGAATGTACACAAGTAACAAAAACAGGCCTTCCTTCTCCACTCGCATTCAGTGAAGCAACATTCTTCATGTTCTACAGGACACATCCCACTCTTTCAGCCACCACGTAGCAAAGCCTGCATTTAAATGTAGTAACATTTTCTGGATGAGCTAGCCTATACACAGCTGCAGAAGGAAACACTAAACATGCGCTATGGAGCATAAATTAACTCTAACGTACTTTGCCTGTATGTTTCATGTATAGTTGTTATAATAATTATCACGGTTTCTTGGGAGCAGTGCTCTTGGGGGGATCCAGGCTTGCAGAAGCTTATGTTCATTGCAGGGAATGCGAAGAAGATGTGCCGCCGAAAACAGTCGGTGAGCTCTAGCTCGCACTGAACTGCAGCTGCGCGGGCTCTGCGGGATGCGGCCTCCGTCCGCGGAGGCAGTCGGAGGCAGTCGGAGGCAGAGCGCTGCTGAGCTGTCAGCGGCAGCCACCGAACGGTTTGGTGCAGGATTTGGGTGATGTCTGAGAGGCAGGCAGATGTTGGGAGGACAAAGTGACCACAAGGAGCAAGGCACAAGGTAAGTATATGTAAAATAATGGTAGAAATCAGGAGATTTTCAAAACGGTCAAGTAGCTCTTGGCCGGGAGCAGTGAGGTCTCTGAAGATTTTTAACATTTTAGTTCTCCTCAATCTACTTAATAGCTTCAATTTCTCTCTCTAATTGTCTCTCTCTCTTTCTCGCTCTCTCTCTCTATCTCTATCTCTCACACTCTCTATCTCTCTCTCTGTCTCTGTCTCTTCCTCTCTCTTTCTCTCTCTTTCTCTCTCTCTCTCAGATACATGCATAAACATACCTCCTGAAGGACATCAAAATAAATAGTTGTTGATATGCCATATGTTTGTACAAATTTTCTGCTTGTAATTCCCATATCTTTTTCTAGTAATATACCCTGGAATGAGCAAGAACCTGTCAGAATTCCCCCTACTTTTAGACTCTTTAAAGGAAAATACCATTATGAACTATTAAAAGTTTGCATTATGCATAACAGATCAGGCAAATGCCTGAAGACAAAGCACAATAAATACAGAATACTTCAAAGAACTCCATTCCGCTTAACTTAGTCCCACCTAAAAAAAATGTGTAAGGCTGAAAATTTAAGAAGAACTTTTATACACAAACTAAACTTTTGCTTCTGCCTTGGGCTTTACAATCTACTGATTATGTGATGCCATTTGTCCCGTGGAGTCTGTGCACAAAACTCTAAATTAGGAGTCTTTTCCATGTCATCTTGGTGAATGGGGACCCCTCCAGATTTGCTCCAGAACCAGCTTTATCTTAGTTTCACAGATTCTTCTCAATAACCAGGATTCTTTTCCTTTTTTCCTAATCCTTTGGATCAATACCTTTTTAAGTATGCAGAGTGAGAGGTGGTAAGAAATCCATCTTTTATTAATAGCTAAGAGGCAGTTTACTATCCTTTCATTATATAAGTTGAAATATCTTAATAGTTATTATTTTCCTTTTTTAAAGGAACAGAGGAAAGGAAAATTAGACATGTGTGTATGAAACAAGGAACTGCTCTTTTGAATGATGCATTACTGATTCCAATTAGTTTCGCTTTTCAGAGAGAGGATGAGTTACATCATTTTGTTTTCAGGAGGTTGTAACTTACTCTTAGTTTTAAAAAATAAAAAGAATATTGCAATCCTATAATGTGACACTCCACTGGCGTACACATTCCCTCAGAGTGAGGGCCCTTTCGTTACATCTGAGTATACTCTATAATGTTATGTACATAGTAAAAAGTTAATACATGTTTATTGAATGAAGGAATAGAGCATTGTATCAAAAGGACAGATTTGAATAAGTTAGTAAAGAAATGCACTTTGGTAGAGGTTTTGCAAAATGTGGATAAATGGCAACTGAAGTAGGAGGCACACATTCCTAGGAAAGGAACATTTCCCAAGTTTACATTAATAATGTTATTTTTATAACCAGTTATTCATAAAATTTGCTATTAATTATTCTTACATGATACAGTATGATAGGAACAGCTGAAAACATAAATACATACAAAAGTGTTTACATTACTTAGTTATAATGTAGTTAAGACTTCTGGATGCTGCCTTCTTATAAATCCATATTTGGGAGTCCCTAGTTAATTCCCCACTCTACTGACCACACCAGTGTTGCAAGGGGGAGGTAGAAATGGAAATACTTACGCATTACTGTTAGGAATGTAAATTGGTACAAGCACACAGGAGGTCAATTCTCCAATGATCTTCACTGATACTTAGTAATTCCTTAGTATATGCTTAGTACTTGGTAAATTCTGCAATGGTACTTAGTAAAAATGAGAATCTTCATACTCTATAACCCAGCATTTTCATTTCTTGACATACACCTTCAAAAGACTGCTATACATGTGCATAAAAATCATTGCCTTATATGATAGAAACAATCTAAATTCCCATTAAAAAAGACAATGGCCAAAAGTATAATAACATAAAATGTAATAAAATGCACATCCATTATACCCATAAAAAGTAATAATAGGGAGTGGCTAAAAGCAAATGTAATTTTATGCATTGCAATGAATTTTAGAAAACATAATTTCAAGTGAATAAAATGTGTTTTGGAATTATACTTCAATAATATTTATATAAATTAATAAAAACAAATAATTCCCTCTCATTCCATATATGTATGTGTGTGTATATATATATATATTTGATTATATATGTACATATGTATATGTTTATATATGTATATATTTAATTTTTAGGAACACATAATTTTATAGTAAAACCAAAATAACCATGAAATATTCCTACAGCTAATTATTCTCAGTACTTGGTCCTTGGTCCTGCCCCAGACCTGTGGGCTTATATCTCACTCCATTCCCCATCCTTCTCCCAGCAGATTCTGTCTGAAGCCTAATGCTGTTTTTGTCATAACAGGGAGCTTATCTGCCACTAGATAGATTTAAATAATTTGCAGTCTCTCCCTTTGTACTGAGAGACACTATTGTGGTGAGCCTTTTCAAACATGAGAATTTGAGTCAAGTATCTAACTATTAAATAAATAATGGGGAAACTTATACACAAGGATGTAGTATTGAATAAACAGATCTTCGGGAAGAGCTGTGATATGTCCTGCAGAAAGGCCATGGGTAGGGGGCAATTGTAATGAAATTATGATGCAGTTTTTTTCCATTTCCTTTTGGCAGGAGTTGAAGTTGGGGGTGGATATAGAGGCCCTTCTTTTAGAAGGGACAAGGACAGGCAAGGCAGAACATCCTGAGAAAATGAGCATGCCCAAGTAGCAGAGCAGCAGAGCAGAGGCTCAGGAGAGGGCTGTGTCCTGCGAGGGGGCAGGCCCATTGACTTATGTCTTCTGATATTCATTTTTAAGTCTCCTTTTTTGTACGGATCCCACTGTGTTGTCTTCAAGCCCCGGGTTATGTCTGTTGGGCACACCCACCTTGTATGGGCTATATTTCGTGGCATCAAGCCAGCAGACCAGAAAGCTGTAGCCCGATGGCAATGGGAAACCGGTCTTGATGCTGCTTGAAACAGTCCAGGGCTTCATAGCACACGGAGCAGAGAGGTGGGTGTGAGGGTTCTGCGTGCTGAATGGAGGTCCCGGTGCTTCCGCCGAGGCGGCAGGTGCCAGGAGAGGGGGAGGGGGATTGAGGGCGCCACGCAGCTGGAGTTGAAATGACAGCAGCAACAGCAACAGGAGAGGAGGCGAAGCCAGCTCTTGGAGCAACACCACCTCGCTGCAGGAGCTCTCGGCAGTAGGACTGTCCATGAATGTGCCAGAGGTCCATCAGGACAGTTCGTGAGCCTCTCTTTGAGAAAGGCTGGGAAACAGAAAGGAATGGTGGGAAGAGGAAACCTCAGGTTGGTATCTGCTGGGTCTTTGAAAAGAAAAAGCAATATCGGTGCTGCCTTTGGGAGGACAGAGAGAGAAAGCGTGAAGAAAGAAATGGGCAGTTCCTACACTATACCAAGTTAGGTGGCCGGGAAGTTCTCCCTTGCAGGTTAAATAGTGAAAGATTCCATGAGTTAGTCATATGGCCATATCCACATACATGGATGGTTGGCCTCTACGGGCCAAAATACATGTGTAATGCATTCAGATTTTCATTTCAAAACTGGTGCTCTGTGGAAAATCAAAATTAATTCATCCATTACGACCATAATTTAAAATACCAGGTTTGGGCGCCTGGGTGGCTCAGTTGGTTAAGCGACTGCCTTCGGCTCAGGTCATGATCCTGGAGTCCCGGGATCGAGTCCCGCATCGGGCTCCCTGCTCGGCAGGGAGTCTGCTTCGTCCTCTGACCCTATCCCCTCTCATGTGTTCTCTCTCTCTCATTCTCTCTCTCTCTCAAATAAATAAATAAAATCTTAAAAAATAAAAAAAATAAAAATAAATAATAAAATAAAATACCAGGTTTGAGGGGCGCCTGGATGGCTCAGTCGGTTAGTCTGCTTTCAGCTCAGGTCATGATCCCAGGATTCTGGGATCAAGCCCCGCATGGGGCTCCCTGCTCAGCAGGAAGCCTGCTTCTCCCTCTCCCATTCCCCTGCTTGTGTTCCCTCTCTCACTATGTGTCTCTCTCTCTCTCTCAAATAAATATAAAATCTTAAAAAAAATTTAAAAAAATAAAATACCAGGTTTGATAGTGTTAATAACAATTTAGTTTCTTTGGAATAAAGTTTCTTCAAATGCCCATGACAAATGGTAAGAAATCTAGGAAACATATAATTTAATTAAAATACTAATCATATTGGGGCACCTGAGTGGCTCAGTCAGTTAAGCCTCCAACTCTTGATTTTGGCTCAGGTCATGATCTCCGGGTCTTGAGACCTAGCCCCTCGTTGGCTGCTCAGCAGAGAGTCTGCTTGAGAGCACCCTCTCTCTCTCTCTCAAATAAATAAATAAATCTTAAAAAAATACTAATCATATTTATTCACCTTTCCTGCAAATGACAAGTCAGGTAATGGCAGTTCTTCAACCCCAAATACCTCAAAACAACAACAATAAAAAGAAATACCTCTTTGCCAAATAAGAACATAAACTTTTGGCTATCAACAACCTGTGAGGCTGACTTTATAATTTTTCATCATGCCCTATGGCTTATCAGGCCACTTAACTATTTTTAGAAGTAGACAGTGTTGCTTAAAATTCAGTATATCTTGCAAGTTCAGCCTTTACAAATCATGCCATCCAGGGCAATTGACTTGGGGAGCAAAATTTCCAAGGTCACCTGGTCACCTGCATTTAGAAAGATGAGCTGTCCAGTCAAGGGGACCATGTTTTCTCTTCCCCCTCAGTATACAATATAGATAAGTATCTCCTGTATGTTTCCATTAACTTTGTGAGGTTATTGAAGGTTTATATTTTCAAATGCCTCAGATTCATCAAATTCAATTAAAAAATGAAAATACAGATTTATTTATTACATAAATAATAAGGAATAATTCTCCTCTTGCTTCTTTGCTTTGGGGGAAAGAACATGAAGAAATCCTGAGAGAAAAATAATATTGAAGTTCAAACATCTTCAAAATTTAAAATACTGTATTTAGAACTGTCAGAAACTTACACAGGATAGAATAATGTATCATAGACTCTGGCACAGAAGATTTCTAGAAACTAGAAAAATAGAGAATTTCTGATGTAATAGTGAATGCAAGGGTATATATTCCAAGAAATTAAAAAAAAAACAGTAACTACGTGCAAACAGACTCTTAAAATGAGTATTGCGTATTTTCTTTTCCTGTTTTTATTATTTTTAAATTGTTCCTTCAGATAGGATGGTTTGAGCAGCATTTACCTTTGGTGATAGCTTCGTCTCCCCCTGTTGTCCAAAGTGATAAAATACATCACTCTGGAAACAGTAAGGCACTCCCTTCCTCTGTTATTTGTAAGCTGACATGAAGTAGACAGACACCTTCTGAAGTTTTATGCATGCTGTGTTTTTTCTCCTTGCTGCAACAAGAAAAGCTTTTTCTTTTAACCTGGCTGCCTTTGAAGAAGTGACTCAGACATCTTCATGGCCTCTAACGGTAAGAGTAAATATAGCTAGCTAACAAATTTTTCTTTATTTATGACTAAAAATACTCAGTTGTGGGGATTTTACAATCAGTAAGATTGATACTTTAAAACCTGTCATTTATCACTTTTGAACACTGGAATTTTTTAACTTCAAGGAGCATGTTCCATTAAATTTAAAAAAAACACTATCTGATTCAATGTAAAAGTTAAGATATAAACAATGTTTTAGTTATCATGAATATAAATATAGTGAATTAATAAGAAAGGCTGCACAGCAGAATTTAAAAGGGTAATATTTAATGCCAAACACAAGGGCAGGTTGATATTCCAAGTTTAAAGGGATTTGAAGAAACCTTTTCACACATAAGTTAAAAAGTGTTAAAGTACAGTTCAGTATTTTTAAAATTTCCCATTTGTTGTTTAAAATGTGTGGTACAGCAATTTATTTTAAAGAATTGAATATGTGTTATTGGTAAATTCTAATAAATTTAATGGACTAGAAGTAAATATTACTGAATTATGAAACAAAAATCTTCCAAAATCCTTTGATAGTAAATTATATGTATAAAAGCAAACAGAAAATAACTAATTTAAGTAAGCAGATTAATTAGGGACTTTGTTGGGGGGGGGAGCTGGGAATTTTTCCCTCAAGTTCCTAAAACTGCATAAATATCATCAGTACTGTCTTACTTTAAATAACTTCTCAAAAGACAAGATATATGGTTGTTTTTGAAAGTAATAAATTTCAATCTCACTAAAAACACTTATGAAATTATATTAAAAATGAGATTATAGTGTGTTTCATTCTATTATCACAACAAACCATTAAGCTCTAGCCTATAATAAAAAGTTTTAGCATGAAGAATTATGATTAGTATAATTGGCAGAAACCTTTTAACCTAATTACAAATAGGATAGTAGAGTCCATCAATTTAAAATATCCTAAATTAAATTAATGAAGCATTCAAAGAAGCATGTATGCTTATTTGCTTTCTTTATCAAAACACACTTTGGGATGCTATTTAATATGGAACAATTCAACATTTAATGTACACCAGTCCCTGAATATCATGGAGAAAGCTCAAGCAAATTATAAATTATAGACATGAAACAACAAAATCATGAATTTTAATATATGTGTGCCTCATTTTTTATATTTGAAAGCGAACAAAAGAAATCTTGACAAGTCTTTTCTTTCATTTAAGACTGACACCAACACTTAATACAAAACACTTCATCACTTTATAAGAGTTACAGCAACAACCGTAGCCTGTAAGGTAAAGAGTTGCAGAGTATGTGAAATATTTATAAGCTAGTTATACATTTTTAAAAGAGTAGATAGAAATTCAAAGCCAGATAGAAATTCAAAGGAGTTCCTTCTTTATCTGGTGGTCTGAGTCTTTGTAGAAACTTGTGACTGGAAAGCAATAGTAAGATCAAAATATGATTAATCTACCAAAAAAGCAGTGATGTTCAATAATGATAAAGACTCAACCACTAAACTTAGAGGCAAAACTTCAGGTGGAAAACTAATACTCCTGAAACCTACTCAAATTATTTAGCACATGAAGTGGGCAAAACATCTGTTAGAGACTCTATTTAAAGGAAATGAAAAATGAAACTTCCTTTTGAATCAGAAATCTGGCTTGAGAGGGCAAGTCAGATTATCATCATTATTTACCTAAAACATGTTTGCAGACAGTTTTCTTCGAATACATTGCAGGACATATTTATAACATTGTGAAAGTCCTCTGGCCCATGAACTGTGTTGGCAATTATTATTTTCCCAGGGAATACAGGGTAATTGGATGTTTCACACATTTTGTGGGCAGTTTAATCAGCACCACTAAACCAAAGGACAGTCTGAATACTGGATGTCATTAGAACTGAAGAAATACTTGTGTGGTCTGGAGTCCCCTGATTTAGTATAAATAAACACAATTTAAGAACAAGCTGGTCCCAAATTTTAAGTTTGAGAAAGACGGGAGTTTCCAGGATGATCTAAACTGAACAGAAGCTATCTTTAAAAGCTGCTCCAATATGAACTGAAATCTCAGAAAAGGAAGCAAGTGATGTCACAATGGTGATTCCAAGAGTTTCCCGCTGAGACTCTACTCAGACTTTTGACATGATTTGCCCTGGGCCTGCAGGGCATCACTGCTTATGGACCTGCTTTGAGGTCTCAGGACCCAAAGACCTGGGTCCAGAATGTAGTGTCACTTCCAAGACACTCAATAATCTACATTTTGTCACGGCAGACATAGCTTACAAGATAGAATTGGAGTAATTTGCTAATCTTTCTAACAATAAAATTGACGAGAGAGAATCTAATTATCTTCTGCCACCTATTATTAGAAATTGACCCCTATATGTGTTTTTTTTTTTAATTGAAGGATAACATGCATACAGTAAAGTGCGTAAAGAACACCAAACTTAAGTTCATGATTTTTTAAAACAAGGATGCACTTGTGTAACCACCAACAAAATTACAAAATAGAACATTTCTGGCACCTCATAAAGTTCCCTTTTTTGGTCAACAGTCATATACCTTCACACCCAGGATGAACTTCTATCCTAAATTTTATCATTATGAACTGGTTTTCCTCAGATCATAATTTTGCCTCTATTTTTCTCTGAAAGTCGATGACAACAGTGCTTTTGGCACTAAGCTAAAGAAAAGATTGTTTGTTCCATGTTACTATTCCCAGTTGACCTTGCTGTATTGATCATCAGCTCCTCTCCCAAATCCGACATGATGTTACACAGTCTTCCTCTCCAGTTTGCTAATGGAGGTTTCATTTAGGCCACCTTCTCCAGAGCAAGAGGAGTACCTGAGCCCCTATGCTTTTTGTCTGCCCAGATCTGAGAAGTTCAGGATGGGTCCTGTGGGAAGCAAACTGCTATAATATTCTTGGTATGGAATTCTATCTTATTTTATTTATTTATTTATTTATTTATTTATTTATTTAAAGATTCAATTATTTATTTGAGAGAGAGAGAGCGAGGGGGTGACAGAAGGAGACAGAGAGAATCCTGAAGCAGACTCCCTGCTGAGCACAGAGCCCCAACATTATATTTTTAATATAATTTCATATGATTCATGACTCTGGGGTCATGACCCAAGCTGAAGTGAAAAGTCGTCAGCTTAACCAACTGAGCCACCCAAGTGCCTCTATATGGACCTCTGTTTTAATGAGGCCAAATGACAAGTTTGTTTCCATATGGTCCAAACACTAAAGCATGTCCAAATTCTAAATATCACAGACCAATACAAACTTAAATACCTATCTTCATCCATTCCTACAACTTGAAGTTTAAATAAACAAATGAATCACCTGGCAATTGTTTCTCATTAACACTACATGTATACACAAACTTAAAGAGCCGATTATTACTGCAAATAGTTTATGTCAATGTTCAAAGGACCATTCCTTGGATGCCCATGTTCCTTCACCAGTTTGTTTTGTTTTATTTGTTTGTTTGTTTGTTTGTTTAATCCCTTTCCAAGAACTCATTCAGGCTAGGCTCTAAAAATTTGGGACCAAATTGTTCTTAACATTCAGGCTATGCTTGAATTCTCTTACTAGGGGGGAATTTACTATCTCCAAAGGAAACTCAGTCCTTTCTTCAAATTTATTTTTTAGAGATTTAAAAATTCTGAAAAATACACCCCTACATACACACAACTTACATGAATTCGGGAGAGACTGAGAGACCACTCTAATCTACTGTGAATTACATAGATGTCACTCCAACTTTAGTATATGTACAATAAGAGTACTTATTCAAATTTGTGTTGTGCCACTGTTATAAACGTCTCCTTATAGTAGACCATTTTCCTTGTCCTTCCCATTCATATGTCTTTAGAATAGTGGGAATTACTTGTTTTCATAATGGCCCCTCTGATATTTGAAAATTCCTATCACGAATCTTGATCCATACCTACGCTCAATCTAGGACAGCATAGTGTTGTCAAACTAAATGAATGCAAATGTGAGAAGTCCAATAATTTATGGATTAATAAAGAAGAGGAATAAAAACTCTGATGGGCTTTGAAAAAAATGGTATCTAATGAGGGAGAAATCTAAATGGCAATCATGTGAAAAGAAAAAGGAAAAATGATAGTAGAAAGGCAGTAATTTATAATTTTTTTTAAAAATGAGATTTTTCCACACATTATTACGTCTTACGCATACTACTACATGGGTTCCTTGACTAATGCAGGATAAATAGCAAATATCTACACTTTAATCTAACAGATAATTGGAATAGTAACAGTTTTACCTGGCAATAATATAGAAAACAGGTGATTCTCTAAAAAAAAAAAAATCAAAGCCAAACATTATAGAATTCTGTAATTATTTTATCTTTTGTAATATTAAGTAAGCTACAAAAGGATTCACACTGTCAAAAATGTTTGGATGCTTTTATACAAAATACTGAGAAATCATAGCTTCATTAGATATTATACTGCCCTTAAGCTCATAAATTAGCTTGAATATTCTCATAGTATGTAGAATTAAACCATTAGTTCTCAAAGTATATGGTCAGAACAGCAGCATTAGCTCATCTGGGAACTTAATAGAAATGCAAATTCTCAAGCCTCACTCCTGACCCAACTCCTTAAGCAGAAACTCTGGAGTGGGGCCCAGGAATGTGTGTTTTAACAAGCCTTCCAGGTGGTCTGGTAGAGCCTAAACAGTAGGACCCCTGAATTAAACTTAGCCATAGCAGTAGGATTGGTAAAAAGAGACAAAATATTTTCAGAAATTACAAGGTACCCTCATAATATTTGAGGAAGGGAGAATATGCCTTGAAACTGATAATTATGATTCAAAACTGATGTCTAAGTTTATCCTTTTGTGAGTAAAGAATATCCTAGTTCTTTTTACCATTTCTTTTTCTTTTGGAGTTTATAATTTTTCAGCTCTTTGAACAGTTTAACTTGCTTTCAAAAATATATTTTTTGAATCATTTATTTTGCCCAAATTATCCAACATTTTCTCAGAACTATTATTACCTGTCTTCTGCATTCCTTTTTCTCTGGCTTAGGAGGTAAGTGATGGCAACAGTGAATAGGGAAGATGCAGGAGACCGTTGACCCTCTGAATTCAGAAGTAACAAATACTATGAGAAAAACTCAATGAAATGGCCTAAATTTAAATATAGGCTGAGGTTTTCATTCTCTTGCAGATGCACAGAACCAAAGAAGTAGAGGTTTGCCTGGCTTTCTTCCTGGAGCACCAGACCCTGACCACAGCTTTCACGTCTCACTTGCCAACCCAGGGAACCAAGTGTGGCAGCCAACTCTCCCGCCACCAGGCAGTCTCCCTGCTGGTCTAGAATATTTAAGCCAGGTGTTTTTATCTCTTTATTTCTACACACTTTCACCCCTTAAAATGAATACAGACTTGGTTTCTTACTTTTCAACCACAGTTGAAGAACTTCAACAAATCACTTATTGAAGTGAGAAAAGCAGTATAAATCATGAAATTATGAAAAAAAATTTACCTCTATTATTTGGAAAGAAATTTATTCTCTTTTATTCCCACGTCTATTTTCCTTATTTATTTGGCAGAGTGATGACACTAAACATTTTTGATGGAGCTCTTTAGCACATTTATCCTCCTTCTGCTCATTGCTCAAGGTATAAGCAAATGTATCCTCAAGGAATTGTCTGACATGTCTAGTCACCTACAGCTATTTAATTAAAGGATATTTATTGAGTACTTGCTATTATCAAGACATAAAAAGCATAAAACCTAGTCCCTCTCACCCAAACATTCTGCAACCTAAATGGCATGCAAAAATGTTGACAGAAAGTGCAAGGCTATGTACTAAAGCCAGATAAACACACAGTTGTAATGTGTGCAGGTGCATACAAGAGAGAAAGGTTGTTAAGGATCTAAATACTCAGGAGAGACTTCCGTAATGATCTGAGAATTCAGTGTCTTCAACTGAATCTCAGAAGGTGTCTATAAATCCAAGGGAAAGCAAGTTACCAAGTTAACATCATTGTCTTTGATACTGTTGCATCTCTAGGCTGATTTGCCTAAAAGATCATATTATTATTAGATACAGTCATTGGAGGATGAGCAGTGATTCAAGCCTTATAATAAATCAATCAAGAAATCCCATCATCTGAATTATGTGGCACATAAAAAACGATTATATTTATATATATTACTGTTGCTTTTGTATTTTATCCTGCAAAAGATTGGAAATACACTAATATTGAGATGTCAGCACATCTGCTGCTATTTTCAGCTTGTTTGGCATTCTTTCAAACTATAAAGTCTATCTCCTTTATCAAAATCAAATCTCTGTGTTAATTCCCTTAAGGTACAAGAGATTTCTGTTATGCCTGATAGGGTTTAAGCTGCATGCAGCATATGTTCCTGGGAAAATGTTTATAATTGCAGATGCCTTCTCCAGAAACCCACTGGCAGACAAATGTACTTCAGAGACGGGAGAGCTCAGGGAGATATGTAAAGGAGCTGGAAAAGCTAACCTACCATCTTCCATCTGCAGAAAGGATCAGCTGTAATAGCTGACTAGAGTTGATTAACTGCTGCAAGCTGTTTGGGAATGTTGTCAGACAAGGTTTTGCCAAGTATAAAAGTGATATACCAGTGCCAGAGGGCTGAGGTTTGATGATCACATATGGTCATCACATATTCTTCTTCCATCCATGAATGATGACACACCCGGAGCCAGATGCTTGATATGAATATATATATATATTTTTTACATTCCATAAATAGAGATATGAACCCATTGGCTTCAGTTCTAAAATGAAGTCAATTTTCCAGACATAATACCTTTGGTAATCTTTTTCAGAAAGTAAAAATATGCCACAAATTGGTGAATAGTATACTTCAAAGGGAAAGGTAATTTATTCACCTTACACTAAAAGAACACTTGCTTGCTTTAAAGCAGTGTACTTACAACAGGATAAATGAACATTTTAAATATTTTACACCACAAGTCTGTAAGATATATAGATATATATAATGAATTTTATGTGTTAAATTTTATCTAAAAACCATAAGAATTAAATAACATCATGAGCATTTGAAAATAGTACATTTTTCAATAAACAGGAAAATATACAAAATATACAAAATCCTTCTAAATTAAAAAAATCAAAGTAAAAATGTAAAAACTCATCTATTCTCCTTTAATCAAGTCCATCCAATGACTAATGAAAATCTTATTTCTATTAACAATTTGAAAATAAATTTTCAGGTATGTATATAAACATATAAATACATAGATACACATGCACATATATATTTGTGTACATGTGCATATATGTATATGTGTATGATATATATATATGGATGTATATGTGTGTGTGTATTTAAGTCATTCATGTAGAGCTAAACCTAAGAATAAACTAGAGATCTCTCTTTGGATTAACATGTTCATAATAGTCAATATCACTTTATCTTATTAGTGTCAAAGGACAATTATTATAATTTAGTCATCTAGAGGTAGGAGTAGTGAGTTAAAGTCTACAAAGACACATGTATAGATCTAATTTATTTTGAAGTACATATATTAAATGGAATCAGTGATACCTGTAAACCTAATAAATTATATATGAGAATATATTCTTAAGCTATATATCCAAGGTTGTCATTAGATTTCCACTCTACGGCTTTCATACTTCAGTGCTTCACTTGCCCTGATACCTGAATATATGATTCAATCTGTCTAAAGTTTCCAACAATTCCTAGCCCATCATTTAATAGCAAAGGGTGGTAAGGGCTTATTTGGACCATAGTTTATAAGTGGCCCAGGACTACTTAAAGGAAACTGCAAGATCAAAACAAGACCCTCAAATCCAAGGGGGTTTCCCACAGAGACAGATCAAATCAAATACTATCACAGAGTTTGGGGTGTATAAAAGGTTAGAGAAATTAGGAAGAAAAGGTACTCAGAAGTTCCACAGTATCGATTAAGAATTGTTTATCCCAGTTCCTAAGATTAGTTTAGTGATGCCAATACAACAACGGAGTAGAAAGCATGTCAAAATTGGTGGCAAGCAGAAAGATCTGGCTTTAAATCCCAGCCCAGCCATTTACAAACTCTGCGATCCCAGGCCAACTACTCACTCCCTCTGGGATTGTTTCTTCACGGGTAAAATGTAATGATGTCTACCTCTCTGAGTTTTTGTGAGGATTAAATCAAATGCTATGTCAAAATATCTACCACAGTGACTACCTCGTGGTGGCCACTAAATAAACAACTTCTAATTATTAGAGAGCAGAGGGGTACGACTTCCCTTTGCAATGTGGAGTGGATCTCAGTTGATAGTCTCTTAAGTTTCAAGACGAAGATTTGATCCATGGCACTAACATTAAAGTTCCTAGACTCAAACTTTAGTCTTGCCCCCACAGTTCTTCTCCCTCTCTAAGTTGGACCTCTAATGGACCCACCGCTAATGGACCCACCGCTAAATAATCATGGATATCCTTTGTGACTTTTCTCTTCTCCCAACCCTCCATTTTCCTCAAAAGAGAACAGAACTAACAATAGTACAGTACAAAAGACTGTTTCTAGTGTTTAAAAATTGCCAAATAATTGCTATACCAAAAAATTGCTAAAATAGGTTTTAGAATCTCTCAAATCATAAATGTATGGAAAATATTTTTTGTGAACCTTAAAAAAAGAGGCTACATGAACTCTTTTACCAATAATAAGATTTAAAAAGAGGACGTGGCATTAGTTGGCATTAGTTTTACCTGCACCTCAGGATATACAAGGAGAATGCAGGAAATAATGTAACTTCAAATTTTCCGGGTTTGTAAGGCCCAATCAATACCAAATATTACTAATGACTATTTCAGTTTAATAGTCACCAGTGAGTTTATTAAAGTGAAGGGAGAATGAAGTGAAGAAATTTAGAGGCAAAAGAGAAAATGAAGTGTTGGAGAAGACAATGGTCTTCAGGGTTCATGAATTTACCTTAGTGAAAAATAAAATTCATTCAAAGAACATATTTTAATATTTCCTTTAAACATTTGCATTGTATACTTTTTAATATAGTCATTTCTCAACTATCTATGAGTACTTTATCTCCGTAAACTAACTTCATTTTTAATTACATAAAGCAAATTTTATTATGTTAGCTGTTAGTGGCAAAACTTATTCTGCTTAAATGGGTATTTCGTTGGCACCAGTAGGATTTCTGGTTGTTGTTGTTGTTGTTTTTCTAGTCCAGAGGAAAGTATGAGTGAGAACAATTTACAGAATGACCTCTCTCCGCTTTAACAAAGACACTTTATTTCTGTGAGGAATGAGTTGAGAGTGAAAGAGAAGTTAGGCAGGGTGGAGAGGGGAGGCCAGGCATTCAGATCATTGCTTAAAAAAATGAGTTTAAAAAATTTTTAGGCATTATTATTCAGAGACTCTTTAAAAATCTTCAGGTATTGTTTCCAAGAGTTACTCTTTTATCCCTTTGTCACAGAAAGAACACAGAGTTAACCACAGTTCCTAATCTTATTCTGGGCAATTCTGGCTTGGAATTCTCAGGGTTCTTGTATTTTTTTTTTTATTTTTACTTGAATACAAAAGATATCATCTTTTTCATTATAAAATGTGAGCTGTTTTCAACCATTTCCTGGTAGAGAACATGAAAATTACCAAATTTAATGTGTTAAACAGGTTAATAGTAATATCTCCAAAGGTTTTCAAAGTGTGATGTAATGCTTTTTATTTCCTTTATGTCATTCTTTAACAGTTAGACCTGATAATTATACACCAGCAGGTGGAGCTTCTTGGAAGTAAGTGTATTATATTCTATATTTATTAAAACTGTTAAAAATATTTTAGGCTTCAGAAATTTTGTTATATTTAAATATCTCATAATAAAGTTAAATGTTGAGGATAAAATTAAATCAAAAAGATCAGTAGGTCTCCTTTTTAAAATAAACACTCAAAGTAAATTGTTAGTCTGATATAGATAAACCTAAAAGCATAAAACTTTCCAAATCTTTGGTAATATTGTTATCAGGAATCTAACATTATTTTTATCTTAAAATAATAAAAGATGTTTGATCATTTCAATGCTTGTTAATAATTTATTTCCTTACTAATTTCAGAAATGGAAATCAAGGTTGAAACTAAATAACAAAACCCATTCTACTCCTGAAACTAATATTACACTGCATGTTAACTAACTGGAATTTAAATAAAAACTTGAAACAAAACCAAAAATAAATAAATAAATAAATAAATAACAGAAACCCATCGAACAAAATTTGTTGTTTTATCATTGAATTGGTGATTCATCAAATGGCTTGTTATTTAACAATACACAGATTTACAACAATGATTAACTGAATTCAAATTACTTATTTTTTGTCCTTAATATTCTATATTATATCTAAAATATGTCAAAATTGTAATAAACAGCAGGATAGCATGCAGCTGTAGATATACTGTTAAATAGATCTTAAACAAAATCATTACTATGCTGTGAGTTGTTCCAATAAATTCCACAGCAATGATAGAAGAATTATTTGAGGATTCGATTCTTTACAGATTTGTTTCTTCAGTTGAAAAGTGGAACTACATGTTCCAAGTAGGTCATATATCTGAAATCAAAATTTAGTCATTGCACAGCTTTGTTCTCGGTACTTTGATTTCCATAGCTAAGTCCTCAAATTTTAGAGCATGGAAGTAGATTTGGGTGAAGAAGATACCATATACTTAATAATTAGTCAGTGATTCTGTTTTCTTTTAATAATACTACCCCTTTTACTTATTTAAAGATTTGATACTAGGCAATAGTACTGTTTTGATGAATTTTTTTTTCCTCCCTTAGTGATCCTTGGCACTGAGACCTCCAACAAATATGAGATTAAAAACAGCTTGGGGCAAAGAGTTTACTTTGCAGTGGAAGAAAGCATCTGCTTCAATCGTACCTTCTGTTCCACGCTGCGATCTTGCACTCTGAAGATCACAGATAACTCAGGTCGGGAGGTGATTACAGTAAACAGGCCTCTGAGGTGTAACAGCTGCTGGTTCCCTTGCTACCTTCAAGAGGTTAGTCATTGGCTGTGTGTGTACTTTTATTTTTCTATGTTTGAAAAGATTAGCAATTATTTAATAAATGGCATTCATCTGGAGCCATAAGGCAATTCACGTTTCGATTGTTTGAATTAGTAGTATGCTTCTTGCTCCTTTAGGATCAGAATAGCTTAAGGACTTGGTGATTCACTAGCTTGTTGTTTTCATTTTTTTTTTCTCTCCAACAAAAAACTATAGTGGCTTCCGTGAATGGGTAAAGACAGCTAATGTGTCATGTGAATAGGACACATCCTCTTGAATCTCTTTATTAGGCACATAATTGTAATATCTATGAGATCCACTATTAAGCAAATCTACCCTTTGCATTCTCTAACTGTAGCAAAGTTCAGAAAGTGCTGAGTAATACTAAACTCTTTCAAGGTGTTCTCTTGGTTAGGTACTATTTTTAGTACAGAATCTCACATCCCATTCATCCATTTATGACAAACTTCAAACTGTGACAAAGACTACGTTATTGTTCTGAAGGGAGTAGACATTTAATTATTTTAATATATAATAGATTTTCATCATTATCTAATAGATCTACAATAATAACTTTCATTGACATAATGCCGTTAAGTCGATACGGAACATTTACTTACTTTAACATCTTTGATATCATAACATCTGTATGAGCTAGAGAGAATAGGTTTTACTCTCCACATTTAGCAATTGAGAAAACTGGGGCTTTAGGGATTGGAGGTAATTTACACATCCACAAAATATCATGAATGGGGCTTGATCTACTGTTCTTATTCAAACCCCAGTTTCTCAAAAAAAGAAAAAAAAATGGTTTCTCTATTGAGGACCTATGTTTAAGTACTCTACTTGGCATGATGAGAAATATTAATATGGATGGGGGTTAACTGAGGAAGTTTCTAGCAATATCTTTGAAGCTAATTCTCCAACTATAGGCAGTTGCCTGGCTAAGTGATAAAATGGAGCAGGTCCTCATACATGGAGTCCAAGAATCTTCATCCTCCTACTGAGGATATTTAAGATCTAATATGCTCTAAGATGGTATAGTCAGTATAATATATCTATTTGAAAGTTTCTGATAATTGATGTTTTATTTCATAGTAGCCCAATGTCACATAAATGAAAGGTAAGATGTATCTTGATACCCATTAATAATTTTTCAAAATGTGGTCAAAATCAAACCAGTTATTTTAAAAGTGATCCCAGGACAAATCTATATAATTCTTTCTTTTTAGTGTTTTTTTTTAATTTAAGTATAGTTGACACACAAAGTTACATTACTTTCAGCTGTACAACTTAGTGATTTGACCAGTCAGATCTACATAATTCCAAGCACTCTCATTGAAACCACCTTTGTTGATCCAAGAACACTACAGACATACACATGAGACTATGAACTTAATAAATTAAAAAAAGACAAAAGGTAAACAGATTATAAGGAGTTGGTTTGATTTAAAAGCAAACAATTTTCATTTTTACCCACCTCTAGTTTATTTCACAACGCATTTGATTCGACTACATAAATACCTTGAAATACAATATGATGAAAAATACAGAAATTAAGGAAATGAAGGTAATGGGGAAAATACTGAAGTAAAGCCTGAAAATGCAATTGCTAGTCTATAATGCTTTGGAAGAAGTTAAACAGAAATCAAATTGGTATGTAAAATGGTACCTTCACAAGAAGCATTTGTTTTTAATTGAACACAGAGAAGCTAGAAGTTGACAGCCTGAAGGGAAAACAATCATGAATAGCTAATAATTGGTAAGTGAGGGATAAAAATAGATGTGTGTTGTGGCAACACAGGAGAGGGAGTAGATTGGAAATACCTCATGGGAAACAGCTTCAGTGCTTGACCAACTGCCATACTCGGAACAAAAATGGCAAAGAAGCCAGCGTCCCATGGTCAGAAGACAATTCTGGGATAGGTTGTCTTCAGGGAAGTATGATTAAAGACATGGACCTTTAGTTTATAATGCCAAGCATATCTATACAGTGAATTTCTTTGTTTCTATAAAATAATGGGAAAAAAAATCCACTGCTGTGTTTCCTTGTAGCAGATATTTAGACTATCTTGTAGAATACAAAAATAATTTCATAAAAGTTACTGTTTAGAAGTAAATTGACATTGTTGTAAAATAAAAATACAATAACCTTGGAAAAAATCTTATTTTATTATTGTCTCTTCTTACAGTTAGAAATCCAAGCCCCTCCTGGTACTATAGTTGGTTATGTTGCACAGAAGTGGGACCCCTTTCTGCCTAAATTCACAATCCAAAATGCAAACAAAGAAGATATTTTGAAAGTTGATGGTCCTTGTGCAACATGTGGCTGTTTTGGTGATGTGGATTTTGAGGTATGGATGACAGAATAAAGGAAGTTTTCACTTAGGTCCTGATTTTTTGCAACATAATTCAATTTTAAGATATTCAAATCCTGAAATATCTCTGAAATAAATTTAGAAGATAATATACTTGTGACATAATGTAATAAGCCCATATTGTACATGCCAATAATAACTCATAATTTCAGTGATACTAAGCTCAAGATTTTTTTAAAAAAACATGCTAAAACTTTTTTGATTTATGTGGAATTACAGCACCCATGGTACAAAGCAAATACATACAGTCTAGAATCACCCTAAATTATATCTTCTTTCCTGTAGCTCTGATGGTTACATATCCCAGTTCAGATCTCATCTAAAAAGCACATTCCATTAAAATATCACTAATTTAAAACCTATGACCAGAACACCTGCTAACTTCATTTTGTAAAATAATCTACACTTAACTAAACATATTTGTGTAAATTCAATGTTAAAAAACAATAGAAAGTTGCAAATTCAGTTGTAAGAATATGAACTATCTTAACTGCCTTTCCTAGAAATACATTTTAGGCAAAGCAGATCGAATTTAAAGTGTATACTTGTTATTCTTTCCTTCATTCTTTATACATTCTTGTATATCCCACCTAGGACATTCAGTTTGAGGGCCTTCAGGGAACACTGTTCACCCAGAATATGATGTAAATTTTGCGATGTGAGCTGTTCTAACTCCAGTCCACTCTAAAAGGACTTGGCATGACTTTCCTAAGACTAAAGGATAGTCTCCTCATTCAGTGGGGAGTCTGCTTGTCCCTCTCCCTTTCCCTCTGCCCCTCCCTCCGCTCTCTCTCTCTTAAATTAAAAAACAAAAAACAAAAAACAAAAAACAAAAAACAAAAAAACTAAAGGATAAAAATATGCCTTATGATTAAGACTTGAAAATTTTAGTACCGGGACACATGGGTGACTCAGTCAGTTGAGCATCTGCCTTCTGCTCAGGCCCTGATCTCAGGGTCCTGGGATCAAGCCCCACATTGAGCCTGAGCCCATGTCAGGCTCGCTGCTCAGTGGGGAATCTGCTTCTCTCTCTCCCTCTGCCCCTCCCCATGCTCATGCTCTCCCTCGCTCTCACCTTCTCTCTCTCTCATGAATAAATAAAATCTTTAAAAAAAAAAAGAAGAAAAAGTTTTAGTATTTGTAGTAATGGATGTCCTAAGTAACTTTCTCTATTTTCTATCTTCTCCTGCCATACAGAAAGTGAAAGTTTATATTGAATCACTTTCAGCCTTTGAATGAGAAACAGGGCAAGCAAAATAGTTGATAAAGTTTAATTGTAGACTCCTTCTAGCGGAGGACTATAGATTTGGACTATAGATTTTTGATGTCAAATTAGTTTGCATTTCCTGTGTGATATATTTGCCCTGAGAATTTTTTTTAGTGAAAAATAGGACTTCGGGTTAGTTATAAAGGAATTACCTAGTAAATATATAGTATAATATAAAAATGAGATTAAGCAATGGCTGATAATATTTATGTTAGTAATTATAAAATCTTAGCAATAAAAATTTAAAAGTTTACAAATTATATCTGGAAAATTTCTTCTAGAAAATCTTATCTAAAATCTTTATCAAAAATATTTTCTTTTTCTTTCCTTTTTTTTTTTTAATTGAAGAATTCAGGTTTGAAATCTGGACCTCAGGTAATAGAATTACCTTCAATGTTAGACCATGTAATTGAGACTATGTACCTGCTGCCATCTTGTGGTAGCCTGACCTTAATTATTTATTGGTATTATATTCTCAATCTGCTTACAAAAAGCAAAAAAAAAAAAAAAAAGGAATTAGGATAAATTAGACAACTGTCAGAAAAGCAAAATTCCTGAAGAGTGAACTGTAAAGTTAAATCTACAAACTTATGCTTATATAAAGGAATGAATGACATGGAATTGTCACAGATGATGAATAAAATAATTCATCTCTCTCGAAGCAAACATACTAAGATACTTAACACCATTTGTTTCACGTTTAGATTTAACATCTCTTATTTTCTTTTCAAAGGTGAAGACCATTAATGAAAAGCTTACAATTGGGAAGATTTCGAAGTACTGGTCAGGATTTGTAAATGATGTCTTTACCAATGCTGACAACTTCGGAATTCATGTTCCCGCAGATCTAGATGTGACGGTCAAAGCAGCGATGATTGGTGCTTGTTTTCTCTTTGTAAGTATGGTCTTAAAGAGTATGAGTGATTTATTTCCCTTTTCTTGTTAATTACTATGGAGCCAATCTCATTTTGCACAGTATCATGTTTACCTCAAGGAGGTTTATACATAGAAGGCTAGTTTGGGACCAACTCTTCAGAAGTCAGAATTTAGGAATCTGCATTTCTAATAGGCAGCCCTTCTCCACTGGCCTTCATACCCTCTTCCTCAGGAATTGCTGCCCTGTCAAATCCTACTCATTATTTCTTCAAAGCCTTAGTTACCCTTCTCTTTCAATTTCAATTTAGATTTTTGGCTCATTTTCGCTTTCACTGGAAAATATGTAAATATCACATTATTTATCCTGGGTAAAGTTCAGGACTGTTTCATTGTTTAACAATGAATTAAGTGACATTCAGAATGTGAAAAGTACAGTTGTCTTGCCCTTCCAATATGAACGTGAATACATGGATTCACAGGGATGAGTTAATATGTATCAGTTTCCATTATTACAAAGATACTATGTCTTTGTCCTTTTTTTTTTTTACAACTTATAACCCATCAAAATATTTTCTTCTTGGTGTGGATATTGGTGATAGGAGAACAGAATTCAAGAAACACCTGTGCCAAATGCTTGGCCATCTCCTGTTCCTGATTTTTCCTCTAATATCTCCGTCATTGCTTACCATTATCAATGCTCTGACAAAAAGTCATGGAATTTTAAAATAAACCTGTATTCTTCCTCTTATATTTTGTTGTTCTTCATTTAGGATCTTAAATCTTATGGTTATATTAATGTGTGCTGCCATGGGGGAAAAATGGCTCTATCTACTCATTTTTTTTCTAAAGACACTTGGGAAGTAGATTAACTAAAAATAATTCCCTAATGGCATTACTGAAAGATATTTAGGGTTTGATATAGAATATATATTTTTCCAGGAATTTTAACTTATTGGTTCCCTATCATTGGTAGGAGGTAGAATTCGTGTATTTGGATTGCTAGGTTTTTATACTTACCAAGTAGTCATTTACCTTCAATTCCCATTTGCATTTATAAATCTAACCAATTCCAGTCAATCTTGCCTATGACCTAATATTTCTTCCATTCCTTATTCTCCATATTATCCTCTATCCACTTGACAGGGCTTTTACTTTGCCACTTCCTGCTCACCTTTCCCATCTTTAATCATTCAGCACTTCAACACCAATCCCTCCAAGCATGCACACACACAGACACACAGAGACACACACACACACACAGCTCTTTTCCCAAAACCTCAATTTGGCCTTTCTGATTAAGCTCTGTACTTAATGTTTATATTAAAAAACAGATAATCTTTAATCTGCCATACCCACTTATATTACATAACAGGCTGACAGTAAAAATGTACTGTCGACAATTTGCTATGCACTATAAATTGGAGAAGCTCTGATCCAGATAACACCCCAGTCATCGAAAAGATAACTTTTTAACTCCATTGTCTCAGGGAGAAGTATACTCACTGAGAATATCTAATGCTCCCATCCATTTCTTTTTTTCCTTTTTTGGGGGGGGGGCAATATAGATTTTAAAACAATTTCTCACATGTATTGCCAAGATAAATCACTTACTTCTACATATAATTTGATAGGAAGAATTATGTTTTTAATTTTTAAATGCTGTCTCCATTTTGTTACCTTGTGCTGAGAGAGAGACCTTCAGAAAGCTGCTGGTATGAGAATACTCACTGATCCAAACAGCAAAATTCACAAGTACTACCTAATGTTTGGTCTCCTCTGGTTTGATGCCTCCACTCCACAACCCACAGCTCTAACTACCCCTTCTCAAGTTCCCTCTGGTATAGTTTTCAGTACTTCCTGAGATGAATACCTAGTCACTAACCACATAGTCCATGATGATGTATGTAATACTTGTTCAAAAGTCAGTGTCTATTGCAACTTCCTGCACCAACACAATACCCTGCAAACCAAGTCTGCACTGTCTTGATCACCCAGGATTTTGACTGATGATACCCTGCTGATTCGGATAGGATTTCCAAGTAACTTGTATTCTGAAAACTAGTAAGTGTCGCCAAGCTTAAAATTTTTTGATTTTCCTCCTACTGATAAATCGCATGTTGCTGGAACACCACTGGGAAACATAATTGCATGATATAATCAGAGCTTACATGTGAGACTCCTGATCTTAATTGTTGCCTTTTTGTAAATGCACTCATATTCACTTTATTTATTTGTAGGATTTTATGTTCTTTGAACATTCACTGGCTGGATTATGACAAGCAAGATGACAAAAACAATAAAATATGCAAGAATATATTTCAGTAAGTAAAGAAAACTTTAAATGATCTCTTTCCCTTTGAAGATATCTATATTTGACGCTGTCTAACTCTTTTTCATTTTTTCTAGAAATCCCGTGGGCCCTGGATTTCATTTTTAAATGGTTTGCATGTTTGCTTTTTTGGTAACAAATGTTAATTATTATATTTATTAAAGCATAATGTAATGAAGCAATTATTTGGTTGTAAATGCATGATAGCTAAAGACAAGATTACTGGCCCGAGCACAAGGTTGCTTTGAGAGATTGTCATTCTTTCTTTTTAATCCTTTTGAAGTTATTGCATGGGTAAGCATGAAAGATGAGAACTAAGGCTTGCAGCATCACTGATGAAAATCCAATGTTTAGAGAGCACTTTGAAGTTTTTTCTGGTACTAAGGCTGGTTACTAATCAAAAGGACTGGATTTCTAAAATATTTTTTCATAAGCAGTCTTTTGACTTTGTTTATTAATCTTATTGTAGTGAGACATTTTTACTTTATATCAGAAAAGCTGAAAGTTGGATAAATAATATGCTTAGAGATGAGGTGGAAGATAGATGAAATCAATTTGTTCTAGTGGTAAGGAACTAATATTTCCATAAGGAAGCTAATATTTACAAACCAAAGCATGTCATAAACACATATGCACACCAGAGATTTAAATAAGCATATAAATAGACTTCTCAGTTCGTAAAAGCAGTGATATAGAGCAGGCACTTTACCTATTTACAGTGAGTTCCGTCAAGAAAGGGATGTAGGGCTCTGAAAAATTCACGATTCTAGGACTTAAAAATAAGCAAACAAAAACAAACAACACATGAGGCAAATGCAGAAGTCGGGGCATACAGTCAACTCAATTAATTAATGCCTTCTACTTTAAAGTTTTCAGAGTCCTCTAGATAACTACATCTAGTTATCCACTCATTTCCAAAGCCCACACAAGAAAAAATTTTTAGAATTTCTTTTTTAGGAATGATGATAGTTCTTCCCTTTCCAAAATGAGGAAACAGACTTGTTTTAAGCAGAGCACCCTGGAGCCATTTGGACTCTAATTTAGAATGATATAAAGACTACCCAAATTTCTGTCCACTTATAAAGGTGTTCAGAGAAACTCCAGGCAATCGCCCGCTTAGAAACAGAAATGTGTTCCAAGTATCTATTACTAAATTAATTGGAACTAGGAATCTCTCATCTAGAAATAACACTGTGTGTCAGTTAAGCTCCCAAGATAGCTCACAAATAGCAATTTAGTCCTGGGTTCTGGGATCAGGCCTCTAGGTTGTATAAGATGGAAGGGAAAACAGTCACCTTTTCTGAGAGCCCCCTCCGTTGGCATCCCGCAGCAAACCCTAGAAGATTGACTGGGTGGAGCAGAGTAGTTTAAGCATTAACACCAAAAAATAACCGTGCTTCAAACCCAATCTTTCTCCTGGCGGTCTCATCCATTCTCTCAGCGTCACTGGTATGACCTGAGTGTTGGAACAGTAGGGTCACAGAAGCGAACGGCCATCCTGTGTGTGATAGACATCGTCTTGAGTCTGCTTGTGTTACACGCCTCTGTACATTGGTCCTATAGTCTTTCTCAACTTTCTCAGGTTTCCCATGTGTTACTTTGGAGACCTGTGGTGACGGTTGAGGGGACTGCAGTGTTTCCTCTCTTTCCCTTGATTTATTTTAACTAATGTGTGTGTGACTTATCCATAACCAGCTAAGGAAGGGACATTTTTAAAGCTGATGCTTATTAACTAATAAAATGGAGAAAAATAGCTAGCATTTTCAGAGGGCTTATTACATGTCAGGCACCATGCTTCATATGAATTCCTGGTGGGGGAACAAAATGCAGTAAAAACAAAGGAAGATCAGGCAGTATGTGGAAGACTGCCTGGCACCCTATCTTTCCCCCTCCTCAAATTTTCTCCTTAAAGATGAATCTGCTTTCGTATCTTCTTGTATTTTTGATTTCTAAACTCATTTTTGTAATTTATGTCATAACAGCAGTATTTGACACTCTCATGGTGGGGCAAAATGGGAGAAAAACACTACTTATAAATACTACATTTTAACATGACAAACATTTGGATTTAAAAAAGAATATTTAAATGGTTTAAAACGCCTGCTTCTAATGGAGACTCTCTAAAGATAAAAATTCTTCTTAGAATACAGTGCTTATTTCAAAGTTGGCTATATTAAACAAAAACCTCCTGTATTACTTTGCTCCTGAATTGCACACTACAACAAATTAAGATCCATCCTATCTCCTCTTCCTCATTAAAGGTGAAATTGATCTTTACATGTCTTTTGTGCTCTACTTTTTCCTTCCTTTCCCACCAAACATGAGTCCGTGAGCAACTAGCAAGACTCACTCTTCAGTAACAGTTTCAGTAAAAAGTATGCAGCTCTAGAATGAGGAGGGCCCTCTGTACATCACAGTTTTCTGGTTTACTACCTCTCCTTGACCCCACTACCCTCTCAGAACACAGGCTCCCCACTGTTTATTCTGAAATGTACTGGGAAATACTTGACCAGCTTCAAATGCCTTTTTTCTTTCTTTCTTTCTTTCTTTCTTTCTTTCTTTCTTTCTTTCTTTCTTTCTTTCTTTCTTTCTTCTTTCTTTCTTTCTTTCTTTCTTTCTCTTTCTCTCTTTCTTTCTCTTTCTTTCTTTCTCTCTTTCTTTCTCTCTTTCACTCTTTCATTAAGTTAATAAATATTTACTGACTCCCTCCATATGCCAAAAATATAGTACCCCTGCCTTTGGTGGAGCTTATAGTTAAAAGAGATTGTCATTAATCCAGTAATGGCACACACAAAGGTTAGACTTCAAACACAAATGTTTACAGGAGATGGACAAGGTGCTAGGTATGGCAGAGGTATGACTTGGTCAGGTTGTTAGGGAATGATGGTAGATTTAATATATGAAGAATAAGTGGATCAGAAGGAAGAATGTGTTTGGCTTAGGTGCTAACATTTGCAAAAGTTCTGTGATGGAGGAGGACATGACAATCTCATGTGACTTGAAGAAGGCCAGTGACTAAAGTTTAGACGGTGGGGTGGAATATGGTACAAGATGAGGATGAATAGGGCCTGAAGGCCATGTTAAAGATTCTAGACTCAGTCTCATCAGCAAAGCATCTGATGAAAATTCATAAGAAAAGAGTTAACTGGGTGCCTGGGTGGCTCAGTCATTAAGCGTCTGCCTTCGGCTCAGGTCATGATCCCAGGGTCCTGGGATCGAGCCCCGCATCGGGCTCCCTGCTCGGCGGGAAGCCTGCTTCTCCCTCTCCCACTCCCCCTGCTTGTGTTCCCTCTCTCACTGTCTCTCTCTCTGTCAAATAAATAAATAAAATCTTTAAAAAATAAAAATAAATTAAAAAAATCAATCTAATCTAATCAGATTAACTGATTAAAGATTAGATCGGGGAGAGTGCAGGAAAGGATGCTCATGGACCAATTAGCAGATTACTAAGTAGTTTAGGTGACAGTTATTGGTAGCCCAAACTTGTGGCACTCACATAAAGGGGGAGAAGTGAACAGATTCAAGATAAATTTAGGGGGTAAAATCATCATTACTTGATGCTGGGTTGAAATTGAAGATTTGAGGAAGAAGGAATTTCTAACCTACACCATTTACTGACAGAGAGAAAATTAGAAGAGGCTTGTCTGGGGATAAAGAGCATGGAATCAGTTTTAAACATACTGATTTTGTAATTCATAAGTTTTCCAAAAGGAGATGTCAAATAGGCAGGTGGGCATCTTTTCAGCTAGTGTATTTCTGAAGAGAGGTGAGTATATATGACATATATATGGACCCACAGAGATCTGAATAATCACTGGTTAACTTCAAGGACATCCCTAAAAAATATTTTAAAACATGCTTGGTCAGTGAACATATTCATTCACTTATTTAACTAATATTTTACAGAATTCCTTCTATATACTAAGCACCATATTAAGCAGGTGAGATATTATGCTAAGTAGCAATTATTCCTACTCTAAAGATGCATTCAACAAATATTTATGATGTTGTTATTATGTACTAGGCATCTATGTCAGCCTGAAATTCCAGCAGTGAAGAAGGCAACAAGGTACCTGCCCTCTTGGAGCTCATGTTCTAATACAGATGGGCAATAAACCAACAGATAACAAATATCACATAATCATAGGTGATCATAAATACTGATAGAGTTCATCACTCAATATATAAAACAGTAAGTTGAATTTATTGCTTGCTCAGGCAAGGGAGAGCTGAGCTTATAAGACATAGTTTACAAGAAAAGGAGAAAGCTTACACAGGGTTTTGGAAAAGTGTGAAGTATAGAAGCTGGAGTGTTAACTTCAGCTATAGAAATGTGTTTCCCAGAGTAAGACTGTTTCTGACTGGCTGACTCTCAGAAATGTTCACTGGACTAAAGCTGTGGTTGATTACCTGATTTTTCAAAAGTAGATTGCAGGGAATGTTACTGAATTTTTTTCACACATGTGCGCACTTTTGTAATCAATCACTGATTAAACAAGTTTAATACTGGTTTTGATTGTTACTCATTGCTATGATGAACAATCAGTTTTTTCATGAAGAAAAGTAATTCAGAATAAAGAAATAGAGAAAAAATGGAACTGCTGTTGCATTGGAGCAGAGAAAAGGGGAAAGGGCAGCAATTCATTAGAATATGTGGAAAAACAGAGTTCCAGGCAGATGGAAAAGTGAGTTCAAGGGCTCAGAGTCACGAGCCTGCAGGGCAACTTTGAGAAACACCGGTAGCCTGTGCAACCGAGGTATACGTGGCCAGGGACTAGATCATATATAGTCTTGCAAGGCAAGGTATGGAAGAGGAATTAACAAAACCTGGCACTTGATTGGATATGAGACATGGAATATTAAGAACTCAAGGAGAAGCCCCAGTTTCTATCCAGCCCCAGTCTCTGTTGTGGGAAGCTAAAGGGATGGCTATACCATTCACCATAACGGGTGCAATACAGTGTCACAGGTGGCATGATAAAAGAACGTACATCAAGGCACGAAAAGAGGAAACATTCAATACATTTAGGGGGAGAGATTAGAGCCCTTAGAGAGTAGATAACAACGCATGAGATGAGTGTGTGTCCCTCTGGCCAGGTGGGGTGAAAGCCAGGAAGTGAACACCTCGGAGAACATCCTAAGCCAAGAGCAAGGCGCCTGGGTGGCTCAGCCAGAGGAGCACAAGACTCTTGATCTTGGGGTTGGGAGTTTGAGCCCCATGTTGAGTGTAGACTTTACTTAAGAAAAAAAAAATGCTACACCTAGAGCACAGCACAAGGACAAAGGAGTTAGAAACACTGTAATTATTATCAAGAATGAAGAGACCCTGGGGCACCCTGGGTGTCTCAGTTGGTTAAGCCTCTGACTTAGGTCATGATCTCAAGGTCATGGGATTGAGTCCCACATTGGGCTCCACTCTCAGCACAGAGTCTGCTTATCCTTCTCCCTCGGTCCCCACCCCCCAATCTCGCTCTAGCTCTAAAATAAATAAATAAAATCTTAAAAAAAAAAAAAAGAAGAAGGAAGAGGCCCCATGAGTTGAGGATGCACCTAATGAAACTAGGCCCTTCCTGAGCAATGAGGCCACCCCTTCCCACTCAGCAGTGCTGCAGCTGTCCTCCAATAGGAGTGCTACATCATGATTCAAAGAATAGCTTCTCCTCATTGTGTTTTGTCTATACTTGACCAAAGCAGCCTCTGATGGCTTTGAAAATTATTTAGAAACTAGATTGAACTCAGAAACAGTCTGAGTGAACCAACAGGTACTGGAAAAAAACAAAACAAAAACTTGAATTTCCTTCTCCATCCATAACATCCTGGAAGAAAGAAATTAAAACTCATTAGATAAGTCATCCACATTTCCCTATAAAAGAGAGGTTCTGATAGATGATCTGAAGAATCAGAGTATAGCCCAGCAGCATATATAGCAGTTCTAATTCATTGAGGTTTGTCTACATTTAGATTTGTTGTTTCTTATCAAAATGAGGATAAAACATAGCAAATGATATAAAATATTAATACTTCACAACTGATTCATTTTAACATTTTGTCATAGTTTAATTGTTAAAATGGGGGGGAAGAACTTATTGTTTATAAAATTTTGAGTTCTCAAGTTCAGCAATTTTTATCTATATAAACTTTTATTTTTTTCTTTAACATTTTGTTTTGGAATCTGTGGATTATCTTAAAAGAATAGGCCTTTTTAATAAAAATTCTCTGAATGCAAATGGATTTTGTTTATTTCTTATGCTATGACTTTGTTTGTCATAAAAACAAGTGATTATTGTACTTAGTGACATGTATTGTAGTTTATCCATCTGTCTAAGTGTTCAACTGAGGCATCACAGATTTAAGTAATTTAAGTTATGTAATTTAAGGAACCTATAATTTATTTTAAAGAGAAGAAATAAAGTAAAAATCTTGTCAAAGAAAAGGGAGATAATCATACTAGGTTTTGTTGACTGAGCCAGTATTTTATGACTATCTGCCAAATACCATTATCAAAATAATTGAAAATGCATTTTCTGGGCATTTTCCACTTAATTATAAATATCAAGTTTTTAATGATCAATTACAATAGAAATATAAGAGATTTAAAATATGAAAATTTGGTATTTTGCTTGAACAAAACTAAACATGATGAAATGATTTGTTTCATGAATATATAAAAGCTAACATTAATGAGAATGTTGTAGATATAATGCTAGACTTCTCACATGCAGTTCTCAGTTAACTGCAATGCAACAACACAACAAAATTATTATTATTATTTTTTAAAGATTTTATTTATTTGACAGAGAGAGACAGCAAGAGCAGGAACACAAGCAGGGGGAGTGGGAGAGGGAGAAGCAGGTTCCCCGCCGAGCAGGGAGCCCGATGTGGGACTCGATCCCGGGACCCCAGGATCATGACCTGAGCTGAAGGCAGACGCTTAATGACTGAGCCACCCAGGCGCCCACAAAATTATTATTATAAGCACAAAAGCACAGGTGGGGAAATCAATGCTCAGTAATGTTAAGTAGCTTATAAGTTTCACAGGGCTGTTAACTTTTGCCTACCTTCTACAATGAGAATATGAATGAGCAAGAAATGGCAAAAGGACAGTTTTTTTAAATACATAGAAAGAGAATTTAGAAAACTAGGAGAGAAATGTTCTCATCACCCTAAGACCTCAATGAGTAATAATATTTTCATCAACACTATGTGCTTTCTCTGTTTGGGAAAGCAACATCTACGCAACAACTTAAAATCTTTCAGCCACTGACAGTTTATCTCTGGTGTCCACTTTGTGGATACCTGTATTCTAATCTATATAACAATTAAGAAAGGAATGGGTAAACTTGAAAAAAAAAAACTATCTGAAAAAAGTTTAAATTTTATAGGAGTAATTTCTATAAAACTTTGCTAAACATAAAAGATTTAGAAAATATTTCCTGGTATCGATGAATCATAAAGGCTATTTTAGTCTATCATTTAATTGCCTGTTCAAAATTAATTTCAGCATAATCAAATAAATATAATGTCAGTATTCATTTTGGTACCTATATCATGTTCATACATACTTGGAATGTTTCAAAATATATTATTACATTTTTAAGTATGTTTAAAGCTAGCAGTAGAAAATACATAGAAAGACTAATAGAGAAATTAAACAGTTCTTAGTTTTTAAATAAGCAGTTGTTCAAAACCCAGATACATACATATGCAGAACATGCTTTTAATAAGTCTTTCATGCTGCAGATGGTGGCAACACTTCACATTATCAATTCTGCTTAGCTATACCAACAGAAACATGGAAAGACAAATTTCTATTGAGTATTCACTTTCTTCTTTTTATAATCTGTAAAAAAAAATGCACTGATTTTGTATATAGGAGGGTGAAATTTGATGTTATTTTCCTCTTTAAACAAGGAATAGGGTTTTTTTCACTTATTTTTGAAAAGATTTTATTTATTTATTTGAAAGAGACAGAGAGAGAGAGCACAAGCAGAGGGGGGGGGGGCAGAGCGAGAAGTTGATTCCTGGCTGAGCAGGGAGCCCAACAAGGGGCTTGATCCCAGGACCCTGAGATCATAACCTGAGCCAAAGGCAGACGCTTAACCAACTGAGCTACCCAGGCACTGTAGACTGTTTTATATATGCATTATGCGCAACACAAAAGTTTACTAGTTACTGTTTTTGATGAACAGACTGAATACATTTCCAATCGATTCAGTGAATGCATATATTCCTATATTTCCAAGGAAACTGAGTAACATTCTCTTATCAAATAGTTAAATAAAGGCAACCATGAAGATTAAGCATATATTTGAAAGTAGATTCCCAAATCTGATTTGCTATTCCTCATTTAAAAGCTAAACAATCATTACATAAAATCTAAAATGGTTTAGAAACATGCAGGAAATCTCTTCACTTTGATCACTTGTATGTTGCATCTTGATCATCTTCACAGGAAATGTATAGGTAAAGCTGTGGCACATACATGGAGCTAAATCTCTTCAAGTTTTGGTGATTCCAGACCATCAGACAAGGGTGAGTAAGTCTGATCAAGGATATCCCACCATTTTTAAATAGGCTTTTCAGATAATAAAGTGATAGGAACACAAAAGCCATAATGAATATTCTATCTAGAATGGTGCGAGGAGGGGGGACAGAAGTGGGGATAATGCAGTGTAAAATATGAAGAAACCAACTTTATCCTATCATGGCGATTTTCAGTCCAGTCTGAATGTACAAATCACATTTTTAAAAATACCAACGTGGAGAGAATTTTTTAAGTACCAATGCCCAGGCCTCATTCCAGACCAATTAGACCAAAATCCCTAGGCATGTCTTCTGGGTGATGTATTCTTTATTAAAAGTCTTCCCTGTAGTACAAATATGCAACCAGTGTTGCAAACAGCTTCCTACTCAAAGCTAACAAAATATTATAAACTTTATTTTTATGTCCAAATCCCAAATGTGGCATTCAAAACCTTCAGTAATCTGGCTGGGCTTTACTTACTATATAAACCTACCACTAATCTGAGTCCTTTTGCGTACAGCCGAGTTTCTCTGGGATGCCTGGGCAGATCCGTGGTCTATTGTCTTAAACTTAAGTTTCCAATTCACTGAGTGATTGCAAAATCACAATAACAGTAGTAATATTAGCTATATATTGGTAGAATTCTTTAGAGTATTTCAAAACAATTCCACACATATGAGTGACCTGAGCTGGGCCTCAGAAAACAGAGGACTTTAGTTGTGCATAACTTAGGAGATGACCAGGTACAACTCCCCTATATTAAAATTATAGAAAATGAAAGAAAAAAATTAAATGATTTTCTTTACTTCATGTCCACAGGTCTTTTTATCACACCAGATTTTACCTTAAAAAGACTACTAATAAATATGTAAAATACTCAACAGTGATAAATTAATAGATTATAGTGTGCACACAGAATGGAATTCTCTTTTTTTAAAATTAAATTGTAAATATGATGGATGATAGAATACATAGATACATGAACAGATAGGATAGAAAATATCTATATTATAGTAGGTGAAGGAAAAGCAAGTTACTTTGCAAAAGTAAGCAGGATTATGATCACTTTTTTGTAAAATCAAAAATAATTACATGTGGGGTGTACATGAAAAGACAAAAGAGAGAGAAGTACAAAAGTTTAAAGTTTATTTGCTATAGCAGAAGCACAGGTATGCAATCATAAAGGTCATACAAAATGTTTTTAGCTATATGTTTAAAAAACATTACAGCCAGAATGGAGGTCTATCTTATAGACTTACGTCTATATGAAAACTAATTTTTAATAATGATTATTTCAGAGTTGGGACCAGCATAATGAGGGAATTAATTATTACCTTATATATTTCTGAAATGTTTGAACAAAACCCATTACATACATACATACATACATACATACATACATACACTTACCTCCCCCCCCGCACACACACACAATGGTTAAAGTGCAACTCTCTTTAAAAGAAAATTTTCAGATTTGCCTCAAAGAGAAAATTAGTGACATTTTTTTGAATTTATACAACAAAAATATTAGGGATTAAAATTAAGAACAATAGACTCTTTTTTCTTTATGACTACTCTTAATCTTTTCAATTGTGTTCAAAATGAGTCCATCTTTTACGCATATCTATTTCAATTTTTTTTATTGATTTATTTGTCATAATGTCCAACCTATAAACATATATCAGATTTTCTGGGATCTATGACACTACCCAACATATTTAAATTCCAGCTTGTCAATATTCTCCTTTACATAATTCAATAATAATCTGATTTGAGATGACATCAATGATGTGAGCATTTGATATAAGAAAGAAAGAAATATCCTTGGGTCAAAATACTAAATAGGACAAAACTTACACTCTGAAATAACTTTGTATCTAATTTATCATTAGTATACATTATAAACTTTTTTGTTACTAGTTTATACTCTATCCACATAAGAATGCAAACAGAAGAGAAGAAAGGAAGTTCATCTCTTATTGGATTAGTTTTGAGGTGATTATGGAACATCGAAGTGAAAAATATGGATAGGTATCTGCCAGGAGAAAGCTCTAGTTCAAAGGTTTAAGTTTGGGACCTGAAGATACTTGTGAAGATGGCAGAGTAGGACTCCAATCTCACCTTGTCCCATGTTTATAAATAGATGTCACTCACACCTGAGTAAACAAACTGGAGAGTGATCTGAAGACTGATAGAACAAACTCCACAACTAAATGTAAACAAGAAGCTGCCTCAGAGAGGTTAGGATGGGCAGAAACAGTGGGTGGGAGCTGCCTAAAAGAGGGAGAGAACTGCAGTCACAAAGAGAGGAAAGCACCAGGGAGCCCACATTGGGAAAAATGAGTCTCCATAATGCCTGGCCTTGAAAACCACAGGGGCTGAATTCTCTGAGTTCATATAACCAGCTGGACTTGGAGCTTGGAGCTTTAAAAGTATGCTGACTCAGCGCTGGGTGAACCTGGAGGACAAATGATAGCTGGGTCCCCACCCTTAAAGAGACCACAGCCCAAGGAGAGGCAACATAGAAGTGACAGCTTGCACAACAGAAGGGAGATCTGTTTATACTGACTTCAGAGCACACCGGGGAATTCTCCAGGAACAAAGGAGTTGGCAGGTGCCATTTTCCTCCCCCTACCCCAAGCATAAACGCAGGGCCACCTTCTGAGAGGCATCACTGCACAGATACTTGCTAACTGACCCATTAGCAGTGCGCCCCACCCAGGAGTTCTTCTACTGGCCCTGGGCTCAGCATACATTTTGTTAACTCTGTACACACACCCTGTACCCACCATGATTCAGGGGATCCTGCCAAGGACTAGTGGCTCAGTGCAAATTTGGCTAATACCACTATCCCACTCATGAGTTCTCCTTCAGTCATGTCCCCTCAGAGCCAGCTGGCCTGGGTCTCACTAACATCACAGAGAGCAAAAACAGCCCACAACAGGCAGAAAGTCCATGCAAGTGTCTAGACTAAAAGGAAAAGTGATTCAGATATAATAGCAAATGAAAACAACACACATAGGAGACTTCCCTAAAGTGCCAGGTTCTGATGAACAGGGGACACTGCACTGCAGAGCACTACAGAACATCTCCTTTATAATGCCATTATGTTCAAGAGCAGAAGATGTAATTGACTTCCTTAACACACAAATAGACACAGAGAGGTAGAAAAAAATGAGAAGACAGAGATATATGTCCCAAATGAAAGAACAAGAAAAAAATCACAGCAGGAGATCTAAGTGAAACAGAAATGAGTAATATACCTGATAGAGGTTTAAAGTAATGATCATAAAGATACTCACTGGAGTTCAGAAAAGGTTGGAGGGCATCAGTGAGATCCTTGACAAAGAGATAAAAAATAACATATCAGAGATGCAGAACTTGATAAATGAAATTAAAAATACAATGGATGGAATAAAGAGTAGGCTACAGGAATCAGAGGAACATATCAGTGACCTGAAGGATAAAGTAATGGAAAGAAATTAAGTTGAACAGGTGAGAAACAAATACTGCGTAAGGAGAATAGACATGGAGAACTCAGTGACTCCATCAAGCACAATAACATTCACATTATAGGGATCCCAGAAGGAGAAAAGAGAGAAATAGGGGCAGAAAATATATTTTAAGAAATAATAGCTGAAAGCTTCTTGAATCTGGAGAGGGAAACAGAGATCCAGATTTATGAGGCACAGAAATCCCCCAACAAATTCAACCCAAGGAGGTCCACACCAAGACACATAGTAATTATAATAGCAAAAATAAATAAATAAATAAATAAATAAATAAATAAATAAATAAATAAAATAACAACAAATAGTGATTTAAAAAATTTATAAATAAAATCTTTAAAAAAAGGGGGGGGGCGCCTGGGTGGCTCAGTCAGTAAGCATCTGCCTTCGGCTCAGGTCATGATCCCAGGGTTCTGGGATCAAGCCTCGCATCAGGCTCCCTGCTCTGCGGGAAGCCTGCTTCTCCCTCTCCCACTCCCCCTGCTTGTGTTCCCTCTCTCGCTGTGTCTCTCTCTGTTAAATAAATAAATAAAATCTTTAAAAATAAATAAATAAAAATTTAAAAATAAAAAAAAATTAAAGGTTATAAGAGAAAAGAAGACAGATACATAAAGGAAACCCCAAAAGGCTATCAACTAATTTTTCAGCAGAAACTTTGTAGGCCAGAAGGGAGTGCCACAATATATTCAAAGTGGTGAAAGGGAAAAATCTGCAGCCAAGAATACTCTATCCAGCAAGGCTATTATTCAGAATAGAAGGGGAGTAAGAGTCCCCAGGCAAACAGATGTTAAAAGAATTCATGACCACTAAACCAGATCTACAAGAAATGTTAAGGGGGACTCTGTGAGTGAAAAACAGAAACCATAAGTAGAAGTAAGAAAAATAGGAAGCATGAAAGCAAAACAAAATTAAGTATATCTATAAAAATCAGTCATAAGAAGCACAAAATAAAAGGATGTAAAATAGAATAACCAAATATCTGAAACATGGAGGAGTGAAGAGTAAAGAATGAGTTCAAAATTAAGTGACCATCAGCTTAATATAGACTGCTATATGCATAAGATGTTATATATAAACTCAATAGTAACCACAAATCAAAAAACAGTAATAAATATGCAAAAAATAAAGAGTAAGGATCCAAGTATATCACTAAAGAAAACCAGGAAACCATGAAAGAGAGAAAGAAAAGAGAGGATCAGAGAAAAACTACAAAAACAACTACAAAACAAGTAACAAAATGGCAATAAATAAATATCTATCAATAATTACCTTGAATGTAAATGGACTAAATGCTCAATCAAAAGACATAGGGTGACAGAGTGTATAAAAAAAAAATAAGACTTGGGGCACCTGGGTGGCTCAGTTGGTTAAGTGTCTTGACTTTGGCTCAGGTCATGATCTCGGGGTCCTGAGATTGAGCCCCATGTCAGGCTCTGCACTCAGTGGGAAATCTGCTTCTCCCTCTTCCTTCTGCCCCTTCCCCTGTTCATGCTCTCTCTCTCTGTCAAATAAACAAAATCTTTAAAGAGAAAAGACCCATGTATATGCTGTCTATAAGAGACCCATTTCAGACCTAAAAATACATTCAGCTTGAAAGTGAAAAGATGGAGAAACATTTATCATGCAAATGTATGTTAAAAGAAAGCCAGAGTAGCAATACTTATATTGGACAAAATAGACTTTGAAACAAAGTCTGTGAAACAAGACAAAGAAGGACACTACATAATAATAAAGGGAACAATCAAACAAGAAGATATACTGTTGTAAATATATATGCACCCCACATGGGAGCACCAAAATACGTAAAACAGTTAATAACAAATATAAAGGAACTAAGTGATAGTAATACAATAATAGTAGGGGTCTTTACATTGATGGACAGATCATCCAAACAGAAAATCAAGAAAACAGTGGCTTTGAATGACACACTGGGCCAGATGTACTTAACATATATGCAGAACATTCTATCCTAAAACAGCAGAATACACATTAATTTCAAGTGTACATGGAATATTTTACAGAATAGATCACATATTAGGTCACAAAATAAGCCTCAACAAATTCAAAAAAAGCAGTCATGTCATGTATATTTTCTGACCACAACGCTATGAAACTAGAAATCAACCACAAGAAAAAAATCTGGAAAGACCACAAAAAATGGAAGATAACAACATGCTACTCAACAATGGATGGGTCAACCAATAAATCAAAGAAAAAAATCAAAAGTACATGGAAACAAAAAAAAATGAAAACGGAACAGTTTAAAACCTTTGGGATGCAGCAGAAGTGGTTCAAAGAGGGAAGTTAATAGCAATACAGGCCTATCTCAAGAAGCAAGAAAAATATCAAATAAATATCCTAATCATACACCTAAAGGAGCTAGAGAAAGAACAACAAACAAAACCCCAAACTAGCAGAAGAAAGGAAATAATCAGGATTAGAGCAGAAATAAATGACATAGAAACCTTCTAAAACTGAAGCAGGAAAAAATAGAAAATCTGAACAGACCGATGACCGTCAAGGAGATTGTAACAGTAATCAAAGAACTCCCAACAAACACAAGTCTAGGACCAGATGACTTCACAGGCAAATTCTACCAAACATTTAAAGAAGAGTTAATACCTATTCTTCTCAAACTATTCCAAAAATAGAAGAAGGAAAACTTCCAAATTTGTTCTATGAGGTCAGTATCACCCTGATACCAAAACAAATAAAGACATCACACACAAAAAAAGAGAACTACAGGCCGATATCTCTGAGGAACATATATGCATAAATTTTCAACAAAATACTAACAAACAGAACTCAACAATACATTTAAGAAATCATTCATCATGACTGGGTGGGATTTACTCCTGGGATGCAAGAGTGGTTAGCTATATGCAAATCAATCAAAATGATATATCACATTAATGGAAAAAAAATAAAAACTATAAAATCATTTCAATAGATGCAGAAAAAGCATTTGTCAAATTATTCATTCATGATAAAAGCCCTCATCAAAGTAGATTTAAAGGGAGTGTACCTCAACATAATAAAGGCCATTATGAAAAACCCACAGTGAACATCATACTCAATGGGAAAAAATTGAGAGCTTTCCCCTAAGATCAGGAACAAGAAAAGGATATTCACTCTGACCACTTTTATTCAACATCATACTGGAAGTCCTAGCCATGGCAATTAGAAAAGAAAAAGAAATAAAAGGTATACAAATTGGTAAGGAAGAAGTAATACTGGCACTATTTGTAGATGACATGATAC
Source organism: Neomonachus schauinslandi (assembly GCF_002201575.2). Classification (NCBI taxonomy): domain Eukaryota; kingdom Metazoa; phylum Chordata; class Mammalia; order Carnivora; family Phocidae; genus Neomonachus; species Neomonachus schauinslandi. The sequence continues at coordinate 113,883,066 of NC_058403.1, forward strand.
TATATATAGAAAACTCAAAAGGCTCCACCAAAAAAAACTCTAGAACTGATGAATGAATATACTAATAGAGTCATAATATACAAAATCAACATACAGAAATCTGTTGTATTTCTATACACCAATAGTGAAGTAGTAGAAAGAGAATTAAGGAATCAACCCCATTTACAACTGTACCAAAAACCATAAGAGACCCAGGAATAAACTTAACCAAAGAAATGTATGACCTGTACTCTACAAACTATAAAACACTGATGAAAGAAACTGAAGACAACACAAAGAAATGGAAACACATTCCATGCTCATGGATTAGAAGAACAAATATTGTTAAAATGTCCATACTACCCAAGGCAATCTACATGTTTAATGAAATACCTATCAAAATACCAACAGCAATTTTCACAGAGCTAGAACAAAAAATCCTAAAATTTACGGGGAACTACAAAAGACCCCAAATAGCCAAAGCAATATTGAAAAAGAAAAGCAAAGCCAGAGGTATCATAATTCCAGACTTCAAGTTCTATTACAAAGCTGTAGTCATGAAGACAGTATGGTACTGGCACAAAAATAGACACATAGATCAATGGAACAGAATAGAAAACCCAGAAATAAATCCAAGTATATGGGCAATTAATTTTTGACAAAGCAGGAAGGAATATTAAATGGGAAAAGATAGTCTCTTCAACAAATGGTGTTGGGAAAACTGGTTAGCTATATGCAAAAGAATGAAACTGGACCACTTTCTTACACCATGCAAAAAAATAAACTCAAAATGGATTAAAGACCTAAATGCGAGACCTGAAACCATAAAACTCCTAGAAGAGAGAACAGGCAGTAATCTCTCTGACATCAGCTATAGCAACATTATTCCAGATATGTCTCCTGAAGCAAGGGAAATAAAGCAAAAATAAACTATTGGAACTACATCAAAATAAAAAGCTTCTGCATAGTGATGGAAATAATCAACAAAACTAAAAGAGAACCTACAGAATGGGAGAAGATTTTTGCAAATGACATATCTAATAAAGGGTTAGTATCCAAAATACATAAAGAGCTTATACAACTCAACACCCCAAAAACAAATAATCCAGTTAAAAAATGGCAGAAGACATTAAAACACATTTCTCCAAAGAAGACCCACAGATTCCTTCCAAATTTTTTCTTGTGATTGAGTTCCAGTTTCAAAGCATTGTGTTCTGAAAATATGCAGGGAATAATCTCAATCTTTTGGTATCGGTTGAGACCTGATTTGTGACCGAGTATGCGGTCTATTCTGGAGAAAGTTCCATGTGCACTCGAGAAGAATGAGTATTCTGTTGTTTTAGGGTGGAATGTTCTGTATATATCTACTAAGTTCATCTGGTCCAATGTGTCATTCAAAGCTCTTGTTTCTTTGTTAATCTTCTGCTTAGATTATCTGTACATTGCTGAGAGTGGAGAGTTGAGATCTAACATAACATAATAAAAAAAGAAGAAGAAGACACACAGATGGCCAACAGACATGAAAGATGTTCAACATCACTCATCATCAGGGAAATGCAAATCAAAACTACAATGAGATACTACCTCACACCTGTCAAAATGGCTAAAATCATAAACACAAGAAACAACAAGTATTGGTGAGGATGTGGAGAGAAAAGGAACTCTCTTGCACAGTTGGTGGGAATGCAAACTGGTGCAACTACTATGGAAAACAGTATGAAGTTTCCTCAAAAATTTAAAAATAGAACTACCCTATGATCCAGCAATTGCACTACAGGCTATCCACCCAAAAAATACAAAAACATTAATTTAAAGGAATACATGCACCCCTATGTTTGTAGCAGCATTATTTACAATAGCCAACTGTGCTTTTGGAAAAATGTCTATTCATGTCTTCTGCCCATTGCAAACTGGTGCAGCAACTCTGGAAAATAGTATGGAGGTTCCTCAAAAAGTTAAAAATAGAACTACCCTGCAATCCAGCAGGGTATTTGTACTACTAGGTATTTACCCAAAGGATACAAAAATATTGATTCAAAGGGATACATGCACCCCAATGTTTATAGCAGCATTATCTACAATAGCCAAATTATGGAAACAGCCGAAGGGTCTATTGACTGATGAATGGATAAAGAAGATGTGGTATATATATACAATGGAATATTACTCAGCCATCAAAAAGAATGAAATCTTGCCATTTGCAACAACATGGATGAGCTAGAGAGTGTTATGCTAAGCAAAATCAGTCAGAGAAAGACAAATACTATATGACTTCACTCCTGTATGGAATTTAAGAAACAAAACAAATGAATGGGGGGGAAGAGGCAAACAAAGAAATAGACTCATAACTATTGAGAACAAACTGATGGTTGCTGGAGGAGAGGTGGAAGGAGGGATGGGTTAAATAGGTGATGGGTATTAAGAAGGGCACTTGTGATGAGCACTGGATATTGTATGTAAGTGATGAAATCATTAATTTCTACACCTGAAACTAATATTGTACGGTATGCTAACTAGAATTTAAAAACTGGGGAAAAAATGCAAGAGCCAAATTATGAAAGCAGCCCAAGTGTCCACTGATAAATGAATGGATAAAAAGGATGTGGTATGTGTATCTAATGGAATATTATTCAGCCATAAAAAGGAATCAAATCTTGCCATTTGCAAAGACATGGATGAAGCTAGAGTATAATGCTAAGTGAAATCAGCCAGTCAGAGAAAGACAAATACCGTATGATTTCACTCATATGTGGAATTTAAGAAAAAAACAAACAAGCAAAGGGGGAAAAAAGAGAGAGACAAACCAACAAGCCAACTCTTAATGACAGAGAACAAACTGATGGTTACGAGTGGAGGTGGGTGGGAGGATAGGTGAAATAAGTGATGGGGATTAAGGAGGGCACTTGTGATGAGCACTGGATGATGTATGAAAGTGTTGAATCACTATATTGTACACATAAAATTAATGTAACACTGTATGTTAACACTGTAAGTTAACACTGTATGTTAACACTGTATGTTAACTGGAATTAAAACAAAATAGAATAAAATAAAATAAAATAAAATAAAATAGAAACATTATATAATATGCACAGTCTAAGATTAAACCTCCAATGTTTAACTCTTAAAAAAGTAAATAAATAAATTTGGGGACTGAAGCCATGAGTGCATGACTTAACCCATGGAAACTCTATTGCATAAAGAGAAGAGTGTTAAAAGTGGAAGAAAGCACACTACATCTAAAACTAATGATGTCATGTATGGGGATTAACATAAGAATAAAAAAAATTTTTTAAAAAATGAATAAAACAAACATTGAAAAGTCAAAAAAAAAAAAAAGTGGAAGAAAGCCTTGGGACACCATACTTCAAAACTGCAAAGAGAAAGAAGAGTCCACAATGGACAGAGTGGAACTGCCTAGAGAGCAGCAGGAAAAAAGAGTATGATGCTATAAAAATTAAGAGAAAAAAAGATTCCTATGAGGTGAGTAGTGATTGAGCATGCTCAATGCTATAGTGAGTTACCAAAAAAAACCCAAAACAAAACAAAACAAAAAAAACCCCACATGTTTAGTTATTTTCTTTGAATCTAGTTCTTCAAATATTATCAGCTCTTAAAGTAGGTAGTATTAAATGAATTTTGTTAAGGGTCCTAAATTAGTGCATTTGGGCATAATGAAAATAAAGGAAGCAGAGAAAATAAATGAAGAATTTTTTAATGCAACAGAGGTAACTTGGAAATAATACAGAGAGCAAATATCAGCAACCATGAGGATCTGGAAGAGGGTGACAATGTCAGGTCTGTTAGGGAGGTCTTATTATCCTGCAGAAGCATTATGGAAAGTAACAATGTAAGCAAAGCCCATAGAATAATACAGCAAAAATAATACACCAAAAACAGGGGGATAAACTTCTTATTCTGAAAAGAGTGAGGTAGGTCTTCCAGAATCAAAACCATAAATGTTTGATTAATATGAGTTAAAAGGTTGAGCCCCAGATATTATTTTATAAAATTATAGAAAGAAGATGAGGAACAGTGAAAAATTAGAAGATGACTTCCTGCTTTTCAATGAATTGCTCCATACCCTTTACATGTAAATCCAAACATCTTGGCTCCATATTAGATTACAGAAAATATAATGTATCAATTAAAGTCAGTAGATCAAGTTTTAATTACTTAGAATCTAATTTTGTATACAGTTAGAAAATAATTCTGGAGAGACATGTAGCCTGGAGATCTACATACCATTTTTATTTGAAGATTATGTCTACTGGTCATGCAAAAGGAAGAAATTATTTTTCCGGTGTATTCACAATAGCCAGTGACAAGCTGAAATGCAATGCTACAAATTCTATCTTCTTTTTACCTCTTACTTCTCTTCATCTCCATTTCTATTGTCACTATGTTTTTTCTGAACCCACTTATGTCCCTGGCATCAGCCTTTCCTTCCTACAATCCATTCTCCATATTATGGATACAATGATTTTTTTTTTTTAAAGTGTCTCAAAATGTCTCTTCCAGTTCAAAATAATTAAAAATAAGAACTTATTTCCTCTTTCTCCTAAATGTCTCATAAAATTACAGCAAATGAAGATATTGGTTGAAAATAGAATAAACAAAAGGCATGAACAGTCTATAATGGAGAAAAGACCATATCCCATGGAGGTACCTGGCTCAAAGAGCAGTGTCATGCAAGGTGGAAGTAGAAACCCCTTAAAAACAGAGTTAATTGAAAGTCTACTGAAATATTACACTAGTCAGGTGCCCCATGCTCACTTCACTTCTAACCATCCCTTTCCCCTATGCTTACTGAGCATGCAGCCCAGTATCATATTTTCAGGTGTCCAAAAATAGCACTTGAATAATTTTAATTAATGCATAACATAAGCATATGATTTCTAATATTTCTGAGATGGTTTCTAGAGCCACAAAGTAAACCTTTCTTCATTTTAGCACTCAGAGTAGTTTCCCCATCTGCTCACTCTAAGGGTGACGGCATTATTTAGTTGTGAGCTTCTTTTTTTTTTTTTTAAAGATTTTATTTATTTATTTGAGAGAGAGAGTATGAGAGAGAGCAAGCACATGAGAGGGGGGAGGGTCAGAGGAAGAAGCAAGCTCGCTGCCCAGCAGGGAGCCCGATGCGGGGCTTGATCCAGGGACTCCAGGATCATGACCTGAGCCGAAGGCAGTCGCTTAACCAACTGAGCCACCCAGGCGCCCTAGTTCTGGGCTTCTAATCCTAGTCCTACAGGTGGGAGAGAGCTAGCAGAGAAACAAGCATACAAGAGAAGGGGAAAATGAAAACAGTTAGCCATCCTCCTTTCTTAAATATGAATAAACTCAGACTACCAAATATATAACAAAACAGAAGACTAAGATATATAAAAATTGCTGAACAAAGAAGAAACAAATATATGCCAGAAAACAAAAGAGAATTCTAAAACAAAACACCAGTGTATATTGAGGAATTGGAAAAAATAATATATCCACTAAAGAATAGCAGGCTATGAAAACAAATGAATGTTTAGAATTATTGGAAAGTAACATTACTATATTCCTGGGACCCCTGTGATTTAGTATCATAATCTAAAGAAAATCTGAATTTTTCTATTTGAACTAAGAGTTTTAGCTCCTTTTCCAGAAAATATTTACTATAAGTTTTAATTAGGAGCATAATTAGCAAATTTTAAATATTAACTCTTAACTCTCAGATAAAGGTAAATAACAGCAATAAATATATCATTAGCCAAAAGGAGAAAAGGTAAGCAAAACCATATAATAACTTGTTGAATTTTTGGTTTACATATACTTAATAAATGTACCATTCACTGTGCACTTTGGCACAAGACTTAGGAGCCACATTTGTGTATTTACAAAAGAAAGAAAGGCTTAATTCTTTTTCTGTATTATTTCATAGTATTAGAAAAGAAAAAAATTATAAATATAATATGAATTATCCATATAAATAATTAACAAACTGCTAGTTCTTTTCTTAGATTTTAGTATTTCTATTTCTGAAAAAATGAAAAATTCTAACAAATATATTATAAATTTTTTTAGCCTACAGAAAAATAATAATTTCTCTCTTTACCTACTTTTAATAACCATTATGAATGAACTAACTATGCAACTATTACATAAGTCAAATGTGTAAAAACATTATTATATTGCCTTTTATTATAATTAACATACATTTTTACAACAATGAATACCAGGAATAAAGTATAATGGATAAAAATTGTGCATTAAATAATTATAAAAAAGGGATATGGTGATTGACTCTCAAAGTAATACTACAAAGTCTTATGACTCTATTGTGGGAAGTAAAACATATTTTTATTCTTAATATATATGTTATAGTTCTATCCCCTTATTCTAATAAAATAGGTTTACTATGTGCATTTATGAATGCAGAAACCATCTGCATGCATGCATCACTCACTGGTTTATGCCTAGTTGTAGCTTCCAGGGGATGCCAAAATGTTGATCCTTTTGCAGAATGGAATATTTTATTTCAATTTCTCAAACAGCAAATGGGACAGTAGTAAAGGCAGGGAAGGCATCAAGAGTCACCACATTGGTGGCAGACTTTGATTCCTGCACTTCATATGATTGTGGACAATTACAAAAACAAAAACAAACTTACACATCTATTAGCTTCACAAGGGAGGAAGGCAGTGAAATCTCATTGTTAAGAAGTTAAAATACCATTATGAAATTTTTCAAATTTAATTTTAAAGCAAAAAGAATGAAAATATCTAGATTTTACATAATCTTGGGTTGATGTCCTTTATTCAAATTTAGCTATGCTTGAGGCACTTCTATTTCCCTACATTTATTTATACTTTTCCCTCACCATGGCGCATTTTTGTATTTCTCTGTCTGTCCAGTTGCTCTTCATTTTTGAATGCCAAAATCATTTCTGTCTCAAAATAGCTGTCTAATTTTTGTTCAGTCTGATTTACTTTCTCCATTCTCTTCATGTCAAGATATAATGGTAATATTATTATGCAAATTAGCACATTGTACTATACATATTAGGTATTTGTCTTCTGTTTATGATTCATATTATTTACTAGACTATAAGCTCCTTCATGGTAGGCTCTGCCTTTGAACCATTTTTTTATCTATCTTCAATGACACAAAAAACACTGTGCCTTGTATATAATTAATTTCAATAAATATTTTCTTATTGTGGGATAAGTGAAAATTTTGAACAGATACATGTAACGTGTCAGACTGACTAAAAATTATCTTCAAGAATTCAAAGTGGAGGTTGTATTAACATTTCATATAATAGAATAATAAGGATCTTATTTAAATATAAGCTCGAGTAACTATCAAAAAACCAAAGTTTTATTAAGATGAATTGATAGAAATATAATGTCCATAACAAAAGTGGTAGCTATGGCATTATGTGGGTCATAATCCTCTATCCTGGGTTCTATAAACATTATACTAACAGTTTCCAAACTTTAAGAACACTGGCAATTTGGAGGACATCTGGAGAAGAGTGATTATAAAGATTAAGATTGAGGGGTTATGGTTCAAGATGACCACATAGGAGGCTCCTAAATTCACTTCTGCCTACAAACGCCAAATCTACAACTATATAAGAAATCCAGAAGATCACTGAGTGACTCCTACACATGAGTGAATGAGAAACACACACATACACACACACTGAAACAGGTAAGAGAGGCTGAGACACAATCTTACCGTAAATCCCATTCCTAGTGCAGGGACAAAAAACCAAGAGAGAACTCACAACTCCCAGCTTCTCCCTGAGGAGTGAAGAGTTTGGACCCTACATCTAGCATCAAAACTTTTAATACTTCTACCTGAGAGATGGACTCCCAAAACATCCAGCTTTAACAGCCAGTAGGAGGGGCTCCAGGTGGTGTAGTGAGTTAAGCGTCCAACTCTTGGTTTTAGCTGAGGTCATGATCTCAGGGTTGTGAGGTCAAGCCCAGCGTCTAGCTCTGTGCTCAGCACAGAGTCTGCTTAAGACTCTCTCTCCCTCTCCCTCTGCTTCTCTTTCTCTCTGAAATAATCTTTAAAAAAATAAAAATAAAAGCCAGTAGGGCTTGTAGCCATGAGACACACAAGGCTATACTGAACTCAGAGACAGTTGTTAAAGGGCTCATGTGACTCACCGTGGCTAACTCCCAGGGTACAATGAAGAAAAAACAGACTGAAACTTGCCCAGTCTTTCCATGAAAGAGGACTATTAGTTTAACATAATAGCTGGGACCTGAGGAGTAGGCTTCTATTTTAACACACATCAAGAGACAAACTGCAATACTTTCCAGAGACAGGCAGCAGGCACCTCTTTAGGCTCTCCCTCTGCCTCACTCCAAGTCACCAGCATCGCAGAAAGGAGTTTGTATACATGTCTGTCACCCCAGTTTTTGCCAATGCCCACATCAGACAAAATAGACTCTAAGACAAAGACTGCAATAAGAGACAAAAAAAAGTTATTATAAAATGACAAAGGAGTCAATCCAACAAAATAAAAAATTTGGAAATATTTATGCATCCAACAAAGAAGCAACTAAATATAGAAAGCAATGTTAATAGACATAAAGGGAAAAACAACAACAAAATAATAGTGGGGGACTTCAATACCCCACTTTCATCAATGGATAGACCATCAAGACAGAAAATCAATGAGGAAATGTTGGACTGAAATTTTACATTAAACAAGATTAATAGACCTTTACAGAATATTCCATCCAAAAGCAGCAGAATAAACATTCTTCTCAAGGGCAAGTGGAATATTCTCCAGGACAGAGTATACATTAGACCACAAAACAACCATTAATGAATTTAAGAAAGCAGAAATCATACCAAGCATCTTTTCAGACCCCAGTGGCATGAAATAGAAATCAATTACAAGAAGAAAATTGGAAAATTCACAAATATGTAAACATTAAACAATATGCTACTGAACAACCAATGGATTAAAGAAGAAATCAAAAGAGAAATTAAAAAAAAAAAAACCTTGAAACAAATGAAAATAGAAATACAACAGATCTTATACATCGTGAAAGAAAAAACATACCAAAACTTATTGGATGCAGCAAAACAGTTCAAAGAGGAAATGTCATAGCAACAAATGCCTACACTCAGAAATAAGAAAGAACTCAAACAACCGAAGTTTACATCTCAAGGAACTGGAAAAAGAAGAATAAATTCATCCCAATGTTGTTAGTATAAGGAAAGAAATAACAAAGATCAGTGTAGAAATAAATGAAACAAGAACTACAAAAACAATAGAAAAGATCAATGAAACTAAGAGCTGGTTCTTTGAAAATATAAACAAAATTGACAAGTCTTTAGCTAAACTCACCAAGAAAAAAAGAGAGAGGACTTAAATAAAATTGGAAATGAAAGATGAGACATTACAACTGATAGCACAGAAATACAAAGGGTCATAAGAGACTACTGTGAACAATTATATGCCAACAAGTTAACCAACCTAGAAGAAATGGATAAATACCTAGAAAGATACAACCTACCAATATTGAATCATGATGAAATAGAAAATCTAAATGGACCAATTACTAGTAAGGAGATTGAATCAGTACGCAAAACCTCCCAAAAAACAAAAGCCCAGGATAGGATGGCTTCTCTGGTAAATTCTACGAAACATCAATCAATCAATCAATCAATCAATCAATGGATAAAGAAATTGTGCTATATATATATATATATATGTACAAGGCAATATTATTCAGCCATAAAAAGAATGAAACCCTGACATGTACAGCAACATGGACAGACCTCAAAGGGATTATGGTAAGTGAAATAAGTCAGATATAGAAAGACAAATCACAGAGGAACAGAGAGGTTGAGTAACCTCCTTAATGTCACATGACAGAGCCTGGATCCGGAATGGAGGCTCTTAGGCACCTCAATATGTAGGTATCTGTTATATTATTCTCTGTACTTTTCCTATGTTTGAAATAGTTTATAATTGTTTTTTGAAGGGTCTGAAGTAAATATGGCAAAATGTTTTAAAAAAAAGATTATCAAAGTATAATTGCTCACAAATGTTAAATATTTAACATATCTGTACCTGTAATTAATCCTGATTAAATACATTACATGATGCATGATTCATAATGTTCATATATATGAACATATACAATATGCAGTATATCATAAAAAGAATAGAATTTAAAAAAAAACTACAAAGATTCCAGATCCAGGTAATATGGATTAAGTACAATACATCCTGTCTTTCCCATTTAATATCACTGTAAAACCTGGATTGGACATAGAGCAGCTATTTAAGGCCTCTGAAAAATGTAACAATAGAAGCCAGATTCATTGAAGATCTCAAAGAGCTCTTGATTACATGGGTTTTATCTAGTGACATTTACCAGAATTAGAACTTAAAACAGAAACTGTTAAAAAAAAAAAAATACAAGTTCACATTCCATTAGCTGTCAGAGTGTTGATGTTATCACCACATATCATAAACCTCTGGAAATTTCCACTGTATAATCATATGAGAGTGGAAGAGGCAAATAACATCTTTGTGATAGAGGAAATAGTTTTGATCACATTTTGAGAACTGCTGCCTATGTGCAACAAATAAAGAATAAATATTGTTTTGAAGCACACATGAAATATTCACCAAATTATAACAAAGAGAACGAATCTTTGGACAAATATTTTAAAAACTAATTTCATACTGAACATAACATAAAAACGGGGGGTGGGGGATTGGAATACTCTAACAGAAAGTTAGAAAAAATGTTTAGAATTGAAAAAGATGTTTCTAGGTAATAGAGACACATGATTTTTAATGTCTCTTCCCCAGTCCTGGTTCCCAGCATTTACTTGCTTAAGGTTCTCCATTCACATAGAATCATGGCAGAGTTAAGAAGGATAGCAAATTCATGCTCTACCACTACTTTTTACACTTGGGCTTACATTGCCATTGAGAAAGAACTCATTTTAATATGTTAGGTTTTTATATTTAAGAGACCCTCTACATCAAGCTCTCCTAATTTTTGGACCAAATTCAATACTAGCAAGGCCATATCTGGGGTGGTGGAGTTGACCAATATGAGTACTCAAATATCCTTGAACAGTCTCAATTCTTCCAGTGTTCCAGAGAGAAAGCCTCACCATTAAATCTCTTATTATCTAAGAAATACTATGAATAAGGTAAATGGCTCAGCATTCACCAAAGAACATCTATGAGAAGCTATCAGATATTATGCCTATTAGAAATGTTAAACTTAGGATGACCTATCTAAATATTTTTGAAATCTGTAGGAAAAAATATTATGTAGATTACTTTTGATTTTATAAGGTAGCACAAATTTCTGATATTTAAGAGACTTTCAGTAAAAATAATTTTCCTTACTTGGCTTTAAGAATGTCAGGGGCTAGGAACAAGCTTTATTTTTTCAAAAAAATTTTTATTTCAATAGAAAAATATTTAAACTCTGGTTTTAGAATTTTAGAACATATAAACTAATATAACACATGATAAACATAAAATGAGATTGGACAATATTAAATGTGAGTTTTAAGTGTGACTTAAAAATATCTTAAGATATTTTAGGCCTAGCCATGGACGCTGGCACCAAGGGATAAGATAGGAAGCAACCTAAATGTCCATTGATGGATGACATTGATAAAGAAAATGTGACTTATGCATGCAATGGAAAATTATTCAGCCTTAAATTATTTTTAGTAAGTAAAGTTGGGAAAACTAAACAGCTATATGCAAAACAATGAAGTTGGACCTTTTTCTTATACCATATACAAAAATCAAGTCAAAACTGATTAAAGAGTTAAACATAAGACCTGAAACCACAAACCTCCTAGAGGAAAACATAGTGGAAAATCTTCCTGAGGTTAGTCTTAGGAATGATTTCTTAGATATGGCATCAAAATCAGAGGAAACAAAAGCAAAAATATATAAGTGGGACAATGCTTCTGTACAGCAAAGGAAACTATCAACAAAATGAAAAGGCAGCCTATAGAACAGAAGAAAATATTTGCAAAACATATATCTGATAAGAGGTTGATATCCAAAATATATAAAGAACACATACAGGGGCGCCTGGGTGGCTCAGTTGGTTAAGCGACTGCCTTCGGCTCAGGTCATGATCCTGGAGTCCCTGGATCGAGTCCCGCATCGGGCTCCCTGCTCGGCAGGGGGTCTGCTTCTCCCTCTGACCCTCTTCCCTCTCAGGCTCTCTGTCTCTCATTCTCTCTCTCGCAAATAAATAAATAAAATCTTTAAAAAAAAAAAAAAAGAACACATACAACCAGAAGGAAAAAAAATCCAATTTAAAAATGAGTAGAGAAACTAAATAGACATTTCTCCAAAGAAGACATACAAATGGCCAACATATACATGAAAAGATGTTCAAAGTCACTCATCATCAGGGAGATGCAAATCAAAACCACAATGAGATATCACCTCATACCAGTCAAGATGGCTACTATCAAAAAGGAAAAACAAAACAAAATAAAAAACAGCAAATGTTGGCCAGGATGTGGAGACAATAGAACCCTTTTACATTGTTGGTAGGAATGTAAATTGGTGCAGCCACTCTGGAAAACAGTATATAGTATCCTCAGGGAAAAAAAAAAAAAATCATGTGACCCAGCAATCCCATTTCTGAAATATACCTGAAGGAGTTGAAATCAGGATCTCAAAGATGTATCTGTACTCCCATGTTCAATGCAGCATTTACCACAATAGATAAGACATGGAAGCAACCTAAATGTCCACTGATGGATGAAATTGATAAAGAAAATGTGGCTTAGGCATGCAATGGAAAATTATTCAGCCTTAAAGAGAAGGAATTCCTGTTATTAGTGACTGTGGATGAACCTACAGGGCATTATGGTAAGTGAAATAGGCCAGACACAGATGGATAAATACTATGTAATACCACTTATATGAGAAATCTAAAGTGGTACAACTCATAGGAGCAGAAAGTAGAATGATGGTTGCCAGAGGCTGAAAGGGGGAAAATGGGGAGTTATTAGTCAAAGGGTACAAGTTTCAGTTATGCAAGATGAATAAAGATCTACTGTACAATATAGTACCTATAGTTAACAATACTATATGTATACTAAAAAATTGCTAAAGGAGTAGAACTTACATTATGTGTTATTATAAACAATAATGATAAATAAAGGCAGGAGGAAACTTTTGGAGGAGACAGACTTGTTTATGGCATTGATTGTGGTGATGGTTTCATGGATGTACACTTATGCCCAAACTCATCCAGCTAAATAAACATTAAATATGTACAGCTTTTTGTATTTCAATTATACCTCAATATATCACTTCTTTAAAAAATCTATTTTAACTACTCAATGTTGTTTCTACTCTAGCAGATATGTTTTTGGTACACTGTCATATGAAAGAACTAAATGATATGTGATGTGAGAAACAAAGGTAGAAGAAAAATGATTAAATTTCCTTACTACCTACAGCCTATTGACAAGTCCTTGAAACAGGCAGAGTGACATTCCTCTAGGAACTCAGCTGCCTGGATGTTAATACTTTGTTAAGGGCAAAAGGCAATCTTAGCCTGACCCCCAGGATCCTGTAAGTCTACTTTAACATAGAACAATTCATTCGGAAACTTTCTTTATCTCTACCCCCAAAATACATGTTGGCAATCATCATCCAAGCATATGACCCACCAATATACATCTGAAGAGCTTCATGACTGAGTTTTTACTAAACAGTAATAAATGACCTTTTCCTCACAATAGCTAACCCCCTCAGGATCCTGGAAACCTTGTTTCCAAAATACATGGGAGGCTTACTCTATCCCCCAGCCCCCTCCCAACTTGAAAGTATAAAATGGGCCACTCCTCATGACCCCAGTGCTGCTCTTTCTGTCCATAGGTCCTATATCTGTGCTTTAATAAAGCCACCTTTTTGCACCAAAGAATCTCAAGAATTCTTTCTTGGCCATTGGCTTCAAACCCTAATGTCTTTCCACATCAATATATACTCACTAATTTGATGATATTTCCAAACGACAACAAAAAAAATCTGGTAATATGACTAGGGTCCTATTCTGACAAGTAAATAATAGAAGGAAAGAAAAGAACGGAAGCTCACCTACTTTTCTTACCTTTGTTATCTTCACTGTCCTCAGTAAAGTGAGTCACATCACTTTTGGTAACTTTTCTCCAATTTGCTACTAACAATTGCCATAAAGCCAAAAAGCCAAATGCAGATAACTCCAACATAATCTATTTTGAGATAAACGATTTTAATTTGAATAGGGACCAAGACTGTCATGAGAAGCTCTTTGGTCCGTAATTTTTTATTCTCAGTAATATGATAAAATGATGACATTTCTAATTTCATTGTATGTAATTAAGATAGAGCCTGTGGACTCCTGGGCACCTGGATGGTTCAGTCAGTTAAGTGTCTGCTTTCAGCTCAGGTCATGATCCCAGGGTCCTGTTTGAGCCCCACATCAGGCTCCCTGCTCAGGGGGGAGCCTGCTTCTCCCTCTCCCTCTGCTGCTCTCCCTGCTTATACTCTCTCTCTCTCTGTCAAATAAATAAATAAAATCTTAAAAAAAAAGGGGTGCCTGGGTGGCTCAGTCATTAAGCGTCTGCCTTCAGCTCAGGTCATGATCCCAGGGCCCTGGGATCGAGCCCCACATCGTGCTCCCTGCTCAGCGGGAAGCCTGTTTCTCTCTCTCCCCCTCCCCCTGCTTGTGTTCCCTCTCTCGCTATGTCTCTCTCTGTCAAATAAATAAAATCTTTAAAAAAAAAAAAAAAAGGAACCTCTGGATTCCTATTAAAACCAGTTAGCAGTAGTGGAAGTAGTCATAATAAAAATAGCAGCAGCAGAAACAGGAGTCTTAATAGAAATAGTAGTTTAATTGTTGCCCTTCCACAAATCTACAAATTTGGATCATTATCTCTTTCACTCTCCAGTTAGCTGTGTTAAGCATTGGTGTCTGAGGCAGTTCTTTTAAAGGGAGAAGAGAAGCATATGTTTTGCTTATGCTCAGAGTAAAGTTTGTTGGGAATATGCAGGACAGAGTGAAGGTATTTGTGGAGTGACAGCTCTCTCAAAATCCTACTGTGCCAGCCAGATGTTGGAGAGAGGGTCTATGGCTGTTTCCATGTTTAGATAACCCTGGACCTGGTAAATGGCTGATAAAGGCTCGTACTGGAGATACTTACCTGTCTTAGAAACTGGGAGAATTTCATTCAGTGGTGGCTGCCCGTTCAGGATGAAGCGCTGTGTGACTGAGGGTGTGTTCCTTGGTGGCTTTGTTTGGCCATGATTTCAATGATCAGAACCTACAGAGAAGTTACTTTTTAGCCACATTTAACTGTTGCCTACAGAAAGAGGTTAGTACCCTCCGAATTAGGTAGTCTGTCGGTGAGTCCAAACTCACTGGCTGCAATGGTTACTTCTTTTAATGAACAAGGTAAACCTGTGGTCCTCTCCTAACGCGATATCCAAATTCACTTTTCTCTTTCATTTCCCTTCTTTCTTCCTCTCTCAGACTCTCTCTCCCTTGTATGGTACATAAATTGAACCTTCTAATTACTCTTTCTCATCCAGGATGCAAGAAAGCTATAATAGTTTCACAATATGCAGGTGGTCACAAAATTGTCAAAGGGTCAAAGTAATTGAAGGGTCAAAGAAAAAGAAATTAGATTGGGGGGGGGCACCTGAAAGAAAAAAAAAATTGCAGCTTTCTACTCATTTACCATACAGTGAAGCAAAGCAGTCAACAAGGCCTGCTGCTGAAATTTATTAATTTTCTCCCTCTGGCATCTTTGTAAGTGGGTTATCTAAATATCACCAGATACTTGAGGAAGGCCTCAACAAGAGAGATAAAAACAAACAAAAGGAAAAGCAAAACTTGGAAAAAACAGATACATTACTGAAGAAAATAGCCAAAAAACCCCTCACTCCAAACCCCATAATTAATATCCTCTCAGACATAAAAAACAATCTACAAAACAAGAATAGAAAACTATAAGGAAGGACATTTGGGGGGGGTGGGGAATGTTAGCAGTTGAAAACACAATAACAAAATTTTAACTTAGGGTATAAAAGATCAATTGAGAAAAATCTCAGAAATTTTAACAAACAAAAAATAAGAAGGAAAACAGGGAAGAAGAGGCAGAGAAGATGAAGAGAAAGAAAGAGAGAATGCAAATGAGAAAAAGGTGAATTCGAATATCCTATTAGGAAAGGAACATGGGTGTACCTTGGCCATTAAAAAGAGAAGTAACATTTGTAACTGGTTTTGGACTCACAGAAAAAACCAGGCTACTCTTGTCCAGAGGAAAGTAATCTGGGTAGTTGTTTTTTGCAAGAATGGAAGAAGGGTAGAGGGCAGAAATAACTGAAGCCTGTTTCCTGAACCTATGTGTTCCGTTTCACATCTCATGAGTACTCTTTTTTGAATAAGATGATCCATCTCTTCTGCGAAGGGTAATTCGAGACAATTTGTGAGAGAGTTCTTGAAGTATTACTTGTAAAGAATGGTTCAGCTCTAATTATAAATGGAGAGGAGTGCCTGGGGGTCTAAGTGGGTTAAGCATCCAACTCTTGATTTCAGCTCAGGTCATGATCTCAGGGTTGTGAGATGGAGCCAGAGTTGGGCTTTGCGCTCAGCGACGAGTCTGCTTAAGATTCTCTCTGTGCCTTCTCCCTGCCCTTCTCTCTCTTTCTCTCCCTCTCTAAAAACAAACAAACAAACAAACAAACAAACAAAAATTAGAATTAAATTAGAATTAGGAGAAGGAGAAGAAAAAGAAGGAGAATCGTCTTATTTTCAGAGAGCTCTCTGTATCCCAGATCCACTGAGCCAATTCTACAATTGCTGAAGACTCAAACTTCTCTGAAGAATGGATTCTGAATTTTCACTCTAATCAAAAATAGGTCTTTCCATAGCACATCATACTGAGATCTATTGCTGTCTCATTTGGAGCTAAAGAGACCTATGTTTTTTTTATTATCTATGAGCCCAAGGATAAGTACCAAATAAACAAGCAGCTTTTCCCCAAACCTCAAAGCTTAAACTATTTTTATAGGCACAACAGATGGTAAAGTTTAACTTGATTTATCCCTGAGAGGCTGTCCCCTTGGAAAGGGAGTCCACTTTGCAGAACCCCTGGTAGAGTGCCAAGGGGAAATCAGGACTGGTCCACATGATAAAACAGCTGTAACTGCAGGGTTTGGACCCCAATACACAGTCATGCAGGGGAATAACTGGTGCTCCCTCAACCAGTAGTAGTGAGTAGAGGAATAAGGCTGACAGCCAAGGTTCTGACATAGCTCACTGCTATCAGCATTATATTCAGGAATTAAAATCAAAGGTATAACTGGAATGGCGTGGGATCCAGGCAATCAGAATAGGTCCTGGGGTGGATAGAATTATAAAGATTTTTCCATCTTTCCATCTTGAACAAGGTAAACCTGTGGTTCTCTCCTAACGCGACATCCAAATTCACTTTTCTCTTTCATCTTCCGGTTATTTGATCAAATAGTAGTCTGGTATTGCTGTGAAATTTATTAAGGTTACTGATCAGCTGACCTTAAAATGGGGATAGTCTCCTCGATTATCTGGGTGGGTTCAATGTAATCACATGAGGCCTAAAAAGCACAAGAGGAAGACAGAAGAGGCAGTAAGAAGGTGCAGCAGAGATGGAGGTCAGACAGATTCCAAGCATACGGAGAATTCAACCGACAGTCACTAGCTCTGAGGTATGGGATCCTTGTGGGCAGGCCCCCAGCTCACAGCCAACAAGAAAACTAAAATCTGTCTACAACCACAATGGATTCTTCCAACAATCTGAATGGATTTGCAAGTGGATTATTTCCAGAGCTTCCAGTTATGAACCCAGTTGGCAAAGACTTTGATTCAACCTTGTGAGACCCAGATCAGAGAACTCAGACAAGCCAACCCAGACTGCTGACCTGCACAACCGTGAGATGACAAAGTTATGTTATTTTAAGCTGATAAATTTGTGGCTATTTGTTACAGCAGCAATAAAAATCTAATACAAATGCCCAACCTATCAGTAAAACTTGCATGCAATCAACCGCCAACTATCAGCCCTGGCTATGCCATGTAGTGTTTTACCTGAAACTAGTGTTACCGCCCAACTAACTGCTGAAATACAGAAAGTTGGGTGGTGCATATTTCCTCCTACACTGTATCTACAATTAAATAATGTAAAACTAAATGCCTGAATATTTTTTCTCTATGCAGACCATTCCCATTTTGTACACACATTTATTACCAAGGACAAATAGCACTGATACCTAATAATTTCATATTTAGGATTGTAACCCACTCAAAGCATTCTAGAGGCTCACATGTTTGATGTAGGAGGTTGTTCACAGCATTATGTATATAAATAATAAATTATGGCACAATTGTTACGTGAAATATTATGCAACCCTTCCGTAAATTTTTGAAGGAAAGGATTACTATATATTAAACGAAAGAAGGATACTAAATTGTATCAACTCAGTCTAATTTTATTATAAGTACAAAATACTTGCACATACAAAGAAGACTGGAAACAAATACATTGTATGATAGCGGTCATTAATAGATGGTTGTTATTAGTAATTTTTACATGTTTTTATATATTTTATAAAATGTCTATATTGGGGCGCCTGGGTGGCTCAGTCGTTAAGCGTCTGCCTTCGGCTCAGGTCGTGATCCCAGCGTCCTGGGATCGAGCCCCGCATCGGGCTCTGTGCTCAGCAGGGAGCCTGCTTCTCCCTCTCCCTCTGCCTGCCTGCCTGCCTGCCTGTCTGCCTACTAGTGATCTCTCTGTCTCTCTCTCTCTGTCAGATAAATAAATAAAATCTTTAAAAAATAAATAAAATAAATACAATGTCTATATTATTTATAATTTGATTTTTTTAAAGCAAACAGTCTGTAGAATTGGTTTGCTATGCCACTAATTCTATATATTACTTGCCAAATTAAACTTTTAGCACTTTGGTTTCCTCATTTTCCAAAATAAATGGAAATCATTATTTTAATGATTATATAGAGAGGCTACATTTATCAAAACTATTTTTTCTTTATTTTTTTAAAGATTTTATTTATTTGAGAGAGAGAGAGAGCATGAACTGAGGGAGGGGCAGAGGGATAAGCAGACTGCTGAGTAGAGAACCCAACGTGGGGTTGGATCCCAGAACCCTGATATCATGATCTGAGCCGAGATCATGACCTGAGCAGAAATCAAGGGTCAGATGCTTAACCAACTGAGCTACCCAGGTGCCCCTATCAAAACTATTTTATATCATTAAAATTATATTTTTGCATCTAACTTAAGGCTTAATAAACTCTATGCATAGCAGTTTTAACTTAGAAAGTCTATTCTTTTTTTAAAAAATACTTCATTCTGTAAGTAGAAATATAAATAAATGTTTGGGTGGAAGCAAATTTGGTACAATCCTTTTGGAAAGCTTTTTAGCAAGATATGTAAAAAGAATTAAAATGATCAAGCACATTGATCCTGAAATTTACCTGGTAATTTAGCCTCATAAAATGATTCAAAAGAAAAAAAAGGGATAAATGAATATTTAACTCCATTTAAAAGATTTTCTGCCAATATTAGCTTTAAAAAATATAGCATCTATCCTAGATGGTTTGAATTACTCACCTACACACCCCAGATTAAACCTAACTGCTTAATGCTTCAATGCGCATTAACCCTGTAAGTCTAAAGAATGAATGAAATAGAAATTCAATACTCAATGAAGGAACGGTTTGGAATCTCTCTTTTTTATTTATTTATTTTTTTATTAAGATTTTATTTATTTATTTGACACAGAGAGAGAGACAGTGTGTCAATTCCAGGCCTGGCCCATAAAAACTTCCCATGTACGACCAACTTCTCCTTTCTTCTCTCTGCAGACTCAATGTCAAAGCCGAGGAGAAGCTTGGAAGCCATATCCTAAAGATGCTGGGGGTATAGCTCAGTGGTAGAGCATTTGACTGCATATCCTAAAGATGCCAGTGCTGCCATTAGCCTGGGTCCTTCAGTCATGCTGTAAAGCAGAGCCCCCACCCCACCAAAGGGGAACACTTCCATTTGGTTGGTCCATCATGTAAAAAGAAAAAAAAAAAAAAAAAGCTTTTGGTTGTGTCATTGAAGTTTGGAGGTGGAGGTTGATAATGCCACCAGCATTATCCCAAATAATATGGCTCAATGTTGACAACTAAAGAATTTGTGCTTGGTAATCTAACTGGAAAATTAAAAATCTTTGCTCAGGTTAATATTTCAACACAGAAAGTTTTGTCCTAATACAAATAAACTTGAAGCACCCAGATGTCAGGACCTTCTCTTGCTGCTTCCACTGTATCGATTGTCCTTGGGGCTGTGGGACTCATGGAGCTAATGTCTATAGCACTTAGCCTAGACAAGAAAACAGAGCTAAGAGCAATGTGGAGAATTTTAGAAAGAATACATTTAAGATCCTCAGTGGTACAATGCTTCTGACTAAAAATATCCTTAAATAGCTTAAGTAAAAAGCCTGAATCACAAAGAGCTACAACCGAGGTGTAAAATTGAAAAATCCTACACACCACCACGCAGAAGAGGACAGCAATAAAGAAGCTTGCTTATTTTGAGTACAAAACTGGTAGAAAACAAAAATAAATATCCTTGGCGTGTCCATAACCACAAGCCAACCTTCACAGAATAAGTCATCTGGAACTATATAAGTCCAGGATCAGTGCTGCAGGTCATCAGTGTCATCAAGTTCTTGAGCTCTTTCCACAGAGGAAATAAGATTTCAACAAATTTGAGAAAATGGAAATAAGAGTCAGATGTACTATTTTGTAAGACATAGGAAGTTATAAAATGTGTAAAGAAGGATGTAAGAATAAGGAGATTCAATTTACCTCCACAGAATCCCAGAGAGACTGAGCACTTAGTGATGCCAAATAAAGGGGAGGAGAAAGTTGAAAATTATAAATTAAAGTGAGGAATGCTTGAAAGCCTATATTCAGAAGCCTATTCACCCGTCTTCATTCACTACCCCATTGAGAGAATATGGAAATGGTATGTACCACCCTAAGCAAGGTGTAGAAGACTTCTGTTTAAAACAGAATGGAAATATCTAGGGACTCAAGAACAATATTCATCAAGGCAGAAAGGTTGAAAAATAACATTGGAAATGTAATCTCTTGGATCTCTACAGTTTTACTGCCCCACCTACAGCAGAAGTTCAGCAGTCAGGAAGCTAAACCGTAAACAGAAGCTTCTGCAAGCACTGAAGACTCTGGGCATCTACTCTGACTACCATAAAAGTGTTAAAACCAAAGATAAGTTTCAGGCCCACCAAGAAGGAAAAACTAAGAGAAGACCCCCACTAAAAGCTGGGTTCATTGAATTACTACCTTGTAACATGAAAGAGAAGTAAACCCCACCATGTAGGAAGAAAGAGCACAGAGAAAACTTACTATCTTGACCTTGGTGCCCGATATTAGAAAGATGGATCTATCTATCTGTCAATGTAAAATCTTTAAGTTATCAATAACAGCATGATTTCAGACAAAATGGACTTTGAAGGAAAAGCATTACTAGAAATAAAGAGAAACCTCATTATTTATAAAGGTTCAATTCACCAGGATAATATAACTACTTTTAGTTTTTGCCTAATTATGTAACCACAAAGTATAAGGAAAAAAGTCAAAACAAGAAGAAATAGACAGGGGCACCTGGGTGGCTCAGTTGGTTAAGCCTCTGCCTTCAGCTCAGGTCACAATTCTGGGGTCCTGGGATCAAGCCCCACACATCAGGCTCCCTGCTCAGCGGGGAGCCTGCTTCTCCCTCTCCCTCTGCCCCTCCCCATCATTTGTGCTCTCTCTCTCTCTTTCTCTGTCTGAAGTAAATAAATAAAATCATTAAAAAAAAGAAGAAATAGACAAATCTATCATTATACTGGGAGATATCGATATTCCTCTGAATAATTAGTAGAATAAGCAAAGTACCAGCTAAAGTAACAGCATAATTAAGAAATTGACCTAATACAAAAAACACAATATCATATTCAACAATTGAAGAGTACACTTATTTTTCAAGTATATATAAAATATGTACAAAAAATGGCTGTGTGCAAAAGGGCCATAATGCAAGTCTCAAAAAATTTCAAATGGTTGAAACCATTCACAGCATGTTCTTAGACCACAATACACTATAAATAACAAGAAGATAACTAGAAAACTCTAACTTCTTCACAATTAGGAATAAGCAGATATCAAGATGGAATCATATTGGATGTCCTGATATACAGTAGGCTTTCTAAAATAAGATACAAAACCCAGAGGTCAAAAGTGAAAAACCCAGGTGCTTGCTTTGGCGACATATAAACTAAAATTGGAATGATACAGAGAAGATTAGCATGGCCGCTGCACAAGGATGACAAATTCGTGAAGCGTTCCATATTTTTTAAAAAGCGAAAAATACAGTAAAAGATGATTAAAATGAAAGAGTTGTGAAAGCAACTGTAAATAAGATATAATCCAGAGACCCACTAGGCAAAAAAAATCCCTTGTTTAACAAATGAGGGATTCAATCCCCAAACATAAAGAGCACAACAAATCAGAAAGTGGAAAAATATCCCAATCTAACAGAAAATTCTGTATTAAATATCAGCCATATCATAGAACAAAATGGTAAAATGTTCAGAAATCCTATGAAAGATTACTCAATGTCAGTAACAATTAGAATTAACAAAAACAATAATAAGGTCATACTTACCAATCAGAATAGCAAACATTTAGAATTGATATTCAAGAAGTGGAGAAATGTGGTAAAACAAGCGTTTTCATACTTTATTGGCAGAAGAACAGAATGATGGGTTTTCTATAGTGTATACACAAGGATATGTGCAAGGATGATGACTACAGCATAATTTCTAATTATAAAAAAGGAAATAAACTACACGCAGATAATTAAATCAATGAGACCATTCTGTATTAGAGGCAAGGAGATTTCTAAGATGCATCCTAAAGGAGAAAAAAAATGCGCCAGAGAACAGTCTGCATGAAACAATCCTCTTTATGGAAAGAAACACTATGTACAGTGTATATCACTCTAAACTTTTCGCATATTTTAACTTCTTTAATCCTCAGAAAAATTTTATGAGATAGATACCCTCATTTGACAGATTAAAAAAGAGGCACAGAGATTGTAATTTGCACAAAGTCGCAGAGATGAGAAGGGATTCAAACCTAAGTGGCTGGTTTCTTCCTTTGTACTTCTTTTCTCAATTTCATTTTCTATTCTCCTCCCTTCTCACCCCCTCTTCCTTCCTCCCACGTATTTCTTCTCTTACTAAATCTTCAAGTGTCTGTCGCCTGAATCATGGGAAGAAAAGGGGAGGGAAGGTGCAGAAGGTACGTTTTGCTTTTCTCCATATTCAGCTTTATTGTTTGGAAGATCCTGTGTTACTTTCGTAAATAAGATATTCTAAAGAAAAAAAAATCAATGCATCCTTCAGTTCAGTTTAACAAATATTTGTTTATTGAGGCTGTTTGCCAGTCGGGGGGGGGGGGTGGATGTGAGAAAAATTAAACATTCTAAACACATCTAGTCAGTTTGACTCTTAAAAGTTGTTAGCAGCGTTTGGGGGAGAATGAGGGATAGGGAGAGGAAGAGACAGGGAAAGACAGAGAATGAGAGAGTAAGAGAGAATGACAGAGACAGAAACAGGGCGGCAAAGACTAAGAGAGCTAAAGAGAAAAAGCACCATGAAGAAAAACAAGCTTGACCCCTCCTCATTTGTACTCTGAACCGCCACTGCTCTCAAACTTTGAAAGCAACAGAAATCTAAGGTATGTAGATTAAGGACAGAAAAACGGAAGTTCCCGAGAATTTAGTGCCTACAACCCCACCCCGACGGCGGCCACTCCCATGTTAATGACTTTCAAGTTCTAGCTGGCGTCGACCTCCCAGTTCATTGTTGCCCTTCGCCACAGAACTGTCTTCGAAGTCTCCGCTGGGAGCAAGAAAGGGGGGCAAGGGCAGCATTTCCGCCCCAGCCGAGCGCCCGCAGCAATCACGCCCTCCAGCAGGGACGCAGGCGCTCGGCGACCTCAAGTAGGAACCGGGAAACGAAACCCAGAGAGTTCCGCGGTGCCGAGGTCGTTCGGAGGTTCCCGTACCTCGCCTCGAGGCCGCATCCGCACAGCGGCAGCCACAGGTGGGTGTGCACCCGGCGCGGGAGCCGCGTGGCTTCCCAGGCAGGGTGTGCGGCGCTGGGGGCGACTAGCGGGGGGCGGGGCGCGAGGGCTGGCGGGCTGTGCTTGCGCTGGGTGGGTGAGTAGAGGGTGGCGGTCGGAGTCCCGGCAGCCCCAGGGAGCGACCCCGGAAGCAGAGCGGCGACTCGCGCGGGGCCCCCTCTGCTCCGGCAGGTGTTTCCTGCCCGAAACCTCCTTGCAGGCTCAGTGCCCCCTTAGTAGTGTACACCTCTCCGGCCGCGCTGAAGAACCCGGCAAGAACCTGATCCGTGGGTGTCCGCCAGCTTACTGGGGAGGGGGGATTAGAAGGGATGATTAATAGACCCTTTTAGCTGTCATTTAACAGTAAGTATTAATTAAGTGTATGGGTGGACCCCAAAACTGTGCTAGCCACTCTGGAACACCAGATGAATTGGAAAGATAGAGGGGGTTTATAGCTTAGAGGCTAAGTCCATTAGTTCAGGAGTCCACCTGCCTAATTTGAATCCTGCCTCTACTACTTAATTTCTGTGGACTCAGAACCAGTTTCTTCATCTGTCTTCCTTGCCTCATCTTTGAAATTGTGTAAAGATCAAAAAGGAGTTACAAGAGTTAGAGTATGGTATATATTAGTGTAAAGCTATTGGAGCTGTGTCCAGCACTGCCCCAAGTACTCAGTAAGGTTAGCTTTTAATATTTTTAATAGTAAAATCCCTGCTTCTCCAAGATTATTGTCTGCTTCCCATGTGGTTTTATTTATACAGCTATTCCTGGAAGTCCTAGAGTGTCTACTCCCCAGTTCCAAGAACAGGCAGGCATTTTTTTTTTTTTTTGAATGTCTGAGTTTTAATTTTTTTTTATTCTTATGTTAATCCCCATACATTACATCATTAGTTTTAGATGAAGTGTTCCATGATTCATTGTTTGTGCATAACACCCAGTGCTCCATGCAGAATGTCAGGCAGGCATTGTTTCTCCTAGTTTAGCATTTTGAGAAACATTAGTACAAGTGTCACTTAGTGGGAATTGTCAAGGGATTTATGATTTCCTTTTTCTTTTTTTTTTTTTTAAAGATTTTATTTATTTATTTGACAGAGAGAGACACAGCGAGAGAGGGAACACAAGCAGGGAGAGCTGGAGAGGGAGAAGCAGGCTTCCCACTGAGCAGGGAGCCCGATGCGGGGCTTGATCCCAGGACCCTGGGATCATGACCTGAGCCGAAGGCAGACGCTTAATGACTGAGCCACCCAGGCGTCCCATGATTTCCTTTTTCATCGTTGAACTTTCTTAACACCAGAAGTTTCTCTTAATACCATGCCCGCAAGTATGACAACTGCAAGGCTTTGAACACTGAATAGACGCAAGGAATGAAGAATACATGAAAAGGGAAATGAGTGGATTTCTGCAGTTGGATAGAAAAGTGACATGTAAAATAAGTGGTTGGATCAGAGACTAAGCAATTTCACATTTGTAAGGGAGCTGTTCCTTGTGACTGAAAGGAGTGAAATAATACTGTACAGATCTTGTTCAGTCAACAAGCACCCATTAAGTGCCTTGTCCTGGACAAGACAGGCCATATTCTGGCCCTTAAGATCATAGAATGCAGGTAGAGAGACATTAAATGAGTAAGAACTGTCCCTGTACACTTCTCTATCCTCATGTCTGATGATCTCTCCTTTTTTTTCTGTAATCCACAAACCTCTCATTTCCTTAAGTGAGTCAAGCTCCCTCTAGCCACAGGCCTTCTACCGGTTCCCTCTGTCTATAATTCCTCACTTCCCCAACCCCCACCCATGGCCTGGCTGATTTTAGACTTCCTTTGGCTCTCAGATTCAGTGGAAGTTAGGGACATAGAATTCTGTCATTGTCTTTAGAGCAGTAACATTTTGCTAAAATAATTCAGAACATATATCCACATCTTGGGACTCAGAAAAATGTTAACTGGTTTGTTCTTAAACAATTAAGAAGTAAATGTGGATAAATAATTCAAATCTAGTTTGTGCCTAGTTTATAGGCATAGTAGTCTTAGGATCTTCCAAAATTAGGGATGCTTCCCTGGGGTTCCAGATTGTACATTAATATTTTTTAAAGCAATAAGGTAGAAATTTCAGGTCCCCAAGAGATGGGTCTAGGATTTCACTGTAATATCAGCTGTGGAGCCATGACTGATGTCACTTGCAATATTTCTCTTCCCTGATGGAAGAGGTTTATAATTTTCAAATAGCCCAGAGCAACAATGGGCCTTATGGTGTCTGATAGAATAATTTTACCAGAGATACACATAAATGAATATAGTATATGATGCACTAATCTCCTCAGAAGCTCTCATTTAACAGAATTAGGAAGAAGTGTGTGGTAATCAGATTATAATTTGAAGTTATGTATTTGTCCTGAGGTAATTAAGATTCCAGTGGTACAATATATTTGACTTCCTTAGAGACTTTTTTTCTTTTAGTACAGGATAAATATGATGTTCTCTTTCTTGGAAGTTTTTCTAGGATTTGTTTCTTAGTAAGAGTAGTGGGGGCATTATTTAAAAGTTACTGTGTTAATTAATTAATTAATTAGTTCACCCAGGACTCAGCCTAGTCATTTCCAAAACTGAGAGACATTACCTCTTGTTAATAGACCCTTAAGTTTGAGAAAATCAAAAGATCTTTAAAACAGCAAATAAGAGTGGACAGGGTGACATGGTGAGTATCATCCTTATTCCACAAGTGCTTTATTTTACTTGGCACACATACAGGTACAACTGTCACTTAACATTTTATACCTGAACTTATACCATTTTTCATGCTTGAGATACTGTGTAATTGCAAAAATTCTAAAACCTACAGCACAATGAGGACCCAGATTTTGTTTTGTAGTAGTTTTGCCATCAGGGATTTATTCTCACAACTCTGTAATTTAAGACTCAAAATAATGTAACCAAATAGGAAAGAAAAGAACAAATACGGACAAATAAGCTCTGCTTTAGTCTGTTTAGTTTCCTTTCCTTGGATCTCTGTACAAGAGGTTTTGCCTTATGTGTTAATTGTAATTAGCAGGCAGAAAGGGGGTTGGGATTTTAAGTGGAGAGATCAGGGGAAAAGGGTTCAATGAACTGGAAGGTCGAAGCACTGAATGCAATGTTTTTATTATTGTTGTTGTTATTGTTATTATTTTCTGTAGAAATAGCCAAACACAAAGTTGTAGTCCAATTGTCATGATGCTGCAGCTATGACAACCCCTGAGAGTGGGCTCTCTGGCTAAAAGTGTATCTTGAAACATAGAACAAAGGGTCAGGCCTTTTCAGATTTACTGTTCAAGTTGGGCAGAACATATCCACAGAACTTGGAATCCACAGGTATTTGCAGTAGTGTGATCCGATAGCTAAACCGCCTGTCCTGGTGAACCATGTCTAGAGCCCAGACGTAAGGCTGAATGCTGGATCACAACACTCCTTTTGTATAGATTGGAAGGTTCCAGTTTTGGAGTTTAATTTGGTTGCAATGTGGAGTCTTGAGATCACAGTGTTTTCTTTTTGGCTTTCTGCCTCACAGGACCCTCTCTCCACAAAGGTTTGTAGAAAATGTCCACCATCCTTGGGTGACCCACAACTTCTTAAGTTGTACTCAGAACCACATCAATGGGGAATGGGATCAAGACCAAAGGGTTTAAATGACCATTCTGGTAGATGAGATGAATAGAAGAATATCCTATGTGTATGTATAGTTTCAGAATATCTTATTTCAATAGTCATATTTGGCCTATAAATTTGTAGACAATGTAGTAATATCAGGTCTTCTTTTTCAGAGCTCTTTAAATCATGGAAAAACAAAGTAAGTAATTTAAGTGTTTACTTTCGTTTTATAATGTTAAATCTGTTGTTAATATATTCTTTGTCATAGTGTTTTACTCAGTTTCTGAAAAGATATAATTTCCTTTGTTTTGTTTATGCTTCAGAACTCAGAGTCTAGTTCATTGTTTTGACTGTAGAGACAATCTACACATATATCCACTAAGTTTTCCTCTAAAAATAATAATAAAAAAAAAAAACTTAGATAAGCCTAAGGAATTTTAGTCTTACTGGGAAATATGTTATATAATTTATACTATATTCCATCTAGATCAGTTTTTCCCTTTTAATGTGCACTTTATATACATAAACATTATTTAACTCAAATTAACAGATAATAAATTTAATATGTCAGTCCATTGTAATAAAATCTTCAGATATATCCTTGCTACATATTTCATAACATTCACATGTGAACAGGTTTAAATAAATACCAATCGTATGTTACGGCTTTTTACTATCAAGAAAATTCTAGGGGTGCCTGGGTGGCTCAGTCAGTTAAGCGGCCAACTCTGGATTTCAGCTCAGGTCATGATCTCAGAATCATGGGATCAAGCCCCTCATTGGGCTCCATGCTTAGCATGGAATCTGCTTTCCCTCTCTCTCTGCTCTTCCCCTTTCTCTCTCTCTCTCTCTTTCTATCTCTCTTGTTCTATCTCTAAAATAAATAAATAAATAAATAAATAAATAAATAAATAAATAAATAAA
>NC_058403.1:113911836-114130952 GCF_002201575.2 Neomonachus schauinslandi
AAATAAATAAATAAATAAATAAATAAATAAATAAATAAATAAATAAATAATAAATAATTCTATCTAAAAAAAAAAAGGAAAATTCTAAATAAGATGGGTATTGACCAAACATATGATAAAAGACTTTGTCTTTTTTTAAAATCTAAACTTCTGAAGAGAAAAACAATATATATGGGGGAAAGTGTGAAAAACAAAATCCTGTTTTGTGAGAAGATTTATATTCTGTTTATTTTTGTTTAGATACCAAAGAGACATTTATCTCTCACCACAATGATGCTCTGTAGGACTAGAAACCTCAGCTTTCCTTCATGAAGTTTCATGATCTTCTCTTAATGTTTGCTATATTAATTTAATTTTACTTACAAAACTTTTTAAATGTACATTGTTACAGTATTACACTGCTAAATCTGCTGCAGCATTAGGATGCTTCAGATCACTTTAGAAACATTCTTTTGGCCAAGGTCATAGTCACCTTTTAACTCTTCATCTTCATATATATAATTGTGTGTGTGTGTAAATATGCATAAATAGGAATAAAATGTATATAAGTATGTAAATATATATAGAAGTAAAAATTAAATTTCTTTATAACATGACATTCCTATGATATCTAAATTATTTTAAGTTCCATTTCACAAATGCAGAAATCCATTCATCATTCATATGCTCTTTGGTCTATTTAACCACTTCCCCATTTGCTTGTTTTCCCTTTATATGAATTTCTGCTGAAATTCCTAAAATTGGGATAAAATTTTGACTCTGGAGCCAAAACCGCAGAGATTATGAGCTTCTAATTTCTTGAATCTATCAGCTCCTAGATATGCATATGTATTTACCATTGTTCAAATAATGGTACCTATTAAGAGGTGCCAAAATGTGACATATCATTCAAGAGTAGATCTGTTAGTCAGACTTGCAGTGTGTTTTCTTGAGATCTGGTAAGTGTGATCCCACTCAGGTTGGGAGTGGGAGCTGTGGACAGGGCCTTGAGAGCTAGAGAGCTAAGAGGTAGGCCACCCACTTGAAGCCAATAAACAAGGGAATGGTTGGGATGGAATGACCTGTGGTAATTCAGAGATCTGTAATAAATCAGGGTATGTTGCACTATCTGTTCAGGGAAAAGCCCAGATGGAAGTAGAGGATTCTTTGTTACCTGAATTTGCACAGTCTTCATGGACTCCATTCTGCTGAATGTATTATGAAACCAATTGAATGGAGGAGGAGGGTGGCTCACAATCCAGCTTTCCTACTGAAACCACATGAGTTGAGTGGTCTTTGAAGGCCTATGGTAAAGAAGTACATAGAAAATATATCAGATTGAAAGTTTGACTTACTTTTTCTTCTGTATTAATGCCATGCCTTCATCATTCAGTAAGAAACTCTTGAATTTATAGTTAGCAAGCCATAATGAAACATGGTTTAAGTGTAGGGTCCATTAGATCATAAGTTGCAAGAAGACAGAGGCAGTATAGCCTCAGAGCTCAACTCAGAGGCAAGATAGGAGGTGTTCAACAAATATTTATTGTCTGACTGGGATGGCTACTAAATAAGTGACTAGAAAACATATATGTTAGTTTTTTGTAATTCAGTCAGTTATGATTTTTGTAGGTCAAAATCAGTCAAATATTAGGAATTTCCTATGGTTCAACCTTATTGGGATAGTTGCAGAGTAAGCATTAAAAGGATATTTAAATACTGAAATGTATGCATTATTTTACACATTTTTAAAATAATTCTTACAGCAGTAATTATAGATATCTTTGAAATCATCCATAATCTTTCCATAACGATCCCTACATCTTTCTTCATTGTATGTGGTCTTAAACCACTGTTTTCCTAATGCCAACAGAATCAAAATACGGAAGTGAACATTCATCAGGCATATTTGAAAACTAGAAATTCAGCTTCAGCCACTCAGCTGTCTCATTTTATCCAAAACGGAATTTGTTTGAAACAGGATTCTACTGCAAATTAAGTCTGATAGCAAGCATTGCTTTTGTTGAGTGAAGAATTCACCTTACCAATTTTAGTACAGCACAAGATCATATAAATGAAAATGAAAATTATTTAAATTTAAATTATTTAAATTATTTAAATTGTTTAATGTATTTTTCTTTCTGACATATATTTTATTAAAGTAGATATATGTTTACCTCTCCCTGAATTGCAGATGGACAAATGAATGCTCCTCATCCAGGAACAAATTTACCGCCTGGACATCTCCCTGTATATCCTTCAGCAGCATTCCAAGGTAAAACATTTGTTTAAAGAATAAAAACTCCCAATTTTTCAATTATTGATATTCCCCAAAGGGTGTATGTGTCTGCCTGTCTGTGTATGTATATTTTAGTAGTGTCTTTGACTAAAAGTGCAATGATGAAATTGGCAGCCTAGTTCTTGGTTTTTTTTGCTTGACTGTGTATTCTCATAAATAACATAAATGTAATTTTTACTTATACAGGATAATAAAGGTGTAGAGTCAATAAAAACAGTAGTGAGTTTACATTTAGCAAATAAAGTTTGACATAAATTAAACCCCCAAATACACATTTTAAGTAAAAGATTTAATTGATTCTTCATCTCTGAAAATTGTCATCATGTAATCACATTTAGGAGATTTATCCCTGAGTATTTTTGAGTCAGATATTAGCTGAGGGTAATTGTGTACAGTGAGGGTCACAGAAAAGAGGTGACTGCTTAAAACTGGAAGCTGTAAGTAATAAAAATGCAGCTGCCTGGGGATAATTCTCATTTTCATTTTGTATTTGCTTTTGTATACATCCTGAATCATGCCTTACATCTAAGAAAAGCAGTTGAATCATATCACTCCATACTAGGGAATACATTTTTCCCTTTGAACCAATGAATAGAATGAATAGAAGACTTAAGAGATTTTCATTTAGACAAATGCAGTTATCAAAATTACTAGAACTTTACTAAATGGCAAAGTTCATGGTGCACCCAGATTTACAATTAGTCTGGCTACTACCATCTTGAGAGACCATCCTGGGGATTTAGGGTCAAAAGGAATCAGGTTTGGACAAAAGGGTATATCTGGTTTGTTTTCTCCTCTGAGCAAATAAATCTGCTTGGGAACTAATTGGCCTGTTTAATTGTCTAGCCAAAAACTTCCCAGTAGGGCCTGGATCTCAGCCAGATGTTTGCAGTTAGAAGAATGAGCTAGAAAATCTCTAAGGTTATAGTTCTCAAGAGTGCCTGTACTTAAGTAGTACTTGGAAGCTCTTAAAAACACTATACCAGGGCACTAGCCCAGGAAAATTAAAGCAGAAGCTCAGGTAGTGGGACCCAAGGGTTAGTAATTTTTTTAATTTCCCAGGTAATTCTAATGTGCTGCCAGGGCTGAGGATCGCTGCTCTGAATTCTTATATGATGACTGTTTGAAGAATTATTAGCAAGCTGTAATATTCATCCAAGGCACTTGGAGAATGATTTAATCCACCCCACAGATAATTAAAAATGGGTGATACATAATTAAATTTAGTTATAATCAGACTTGAGAGTTTGTGAGAAAAATAGCTTAATTTTATTTCTCAAGTCCAAGGCCACATATAGTTCAGGTCTTAATATGACAATGATGCTAACAGTAGTGATAGTTTAAAATTGAGAGCTCACTGTGCATAATGTAGATTAACTCGTTTAATTCTCAATCTTATGAGGTAAATACTATTAATTGTCCCCATTATGCAGGTGGGAAAAAGGCATAGAGAGGATGTATCAGGCTTCAAGTTCTGGCTTCTATACTTAATAGTTGTGTGGTGGTTCAAACAACTTGCTCTATACCTCTAAGCCTCAGTTCTTTTTTTTTTTAAGATTTTATTTATTTATTTGAGAGAGTGAGAGAGAGAGAGAGAGCATGAGCAGCGGCAGAGGGAGAGGGAGGGGGAGGGAGAAGCAGACTCCCCGCTGAGCAGGGAGCCCAATGTGGGGCTCTATCCCTGGACCCTGGGATCACTACCTGAGCTGAAGGCAGATGCCCAACCGACTGAGCCATCCAGGTGCCCTAAAGCCTCAGTTCTTATCCATAAAATGGGGCTAATATTTTCCAATTCAGTTTTGTTTGGAGATTGAATGAGAGTATATGTAAAACACCCAGTACAATGATTTACAAATAATAAGTGACAAATATTTGTTGACTATTATACTAATAATATATTAAATCAATTGGACTTTATACAAATGAAAATATTATCCAAATTTCAGGTAATTCTGTATGCTTAATTCATTGATTTGTGAAATAATCAACTACCCTCTCCAAGAGTCTTGAGAAGATTGGAAATATGCTAATAATGTAACCTATGAACTCATATATCCCCATTTGGTTTGCCTGTGATCTGATCTTTGCACTGTAGCCAGTGATCTTTAAAAATGCTTATCTGTTCATATTACAGACAATATTCAATGTGTACTTCATTGTTTTTTTGTTGCTTTTATGATAAAGGCCAAAATGCTTAATTTGGTTCACCAGACCTGAGGGCTCCCCTGCATTCTCTTTAACTGTCTCTTAAGCCTGACTCTCTGCTATTCAAGTCGACGTACCTTTTTACAGATGAGTAGAAACCCTGTATGTGTTGCTGTCCCAGGGCTTCTCTGTGAAACCTTTTTCCCTATGCCCCTAGTTTACTCCTTTGTTATCCTTTAGATCTCAGCTGAAAGGTGGTCCTCAGGGAAGCTGTCCCAACTCCTTCCTTTTCTCTCTCCCCATCCCAACACTTTCTTTTGGCATATATAGTCATAAAAATCCGGTCCCTTCTTTCAAAGAGCTTGTCTTCGACTCTCGTTAATCAACTGATCATACTGGTGTTGTGGATCCCTAGAGTGAAGAATAAATATAAAGTTATCTTCCCCATTAGGCAGTGAGGGAAGGGATTGCATCTGCATTTCTCATTTTAAATCCCAGTGCTCAGCACTCCTAAAAACTTTGTAAGATATAAATTGGATTATGGAACTCACTTGTCTACTTAAAATCCTCAAAGGCCTGTCAATCACACTTGGAATAAAATCTAAACTCCTTATGAATGGGCTCCCTAGATGAACTGCTCCTATTTCTTCACTGATAGCAGTTTCTACTCTTCCTCTCCTTTATGATGTTTCTTTCTCAAACATGCCAAATTCATTCCTAAAGTCGAAGATTTTTGCGTTTGGTTTTCCTTCCTCTTAAACATTTCTCACCAGATCTTCACACAAAGCTTTTCCTTCCTCATATTCTAGATCTCAACAGAGTTTTTTTTTTTTTCTATCTAAAGTAACTAGTTGAGGGCGCCTGGGTGGCTCAGTTGGTTAAGCGACTGCCTTCGGCTCAGGTCATGATCCTGGAGTCCCTGGATCGAGTCCCGCATCGGGCTCCCTGCTCGGCAGGGAGCCTGCTTCTCCCTCTGACCCTCCCTCCTCTCATGTGCTCTCTCTCATTCTCTCTCAAATAAATAAATAAAATTAAAAAAAAATAAAGTAACTAGTTGATACCTTTCCCTCTCCACCATGCATTTTCTCTATGAGTTCAATCTGAAATCTTTTTTTTTTTTTAAAGATTTTATTTATTTGTTAGAAAGTGAGAGCGTGGGTGAGAGAGTGAGCGAGAGTACAAGCAGGAGTTAGCTGCAGGCAGAGGGAGAAGCAGGCTCCCTGCTGAGCAAGGAGCCCGATGCGGGACTCGATCCCAGAGCACTGGGATCATGACCTGAGCTGAAGGCAGCCGCTTAACTGACTGAGCCACCCAGGCGTCCCTATCTGAAATCTTTTAAAAAGAATTTATTTACTTTTTCCCAAAAGTTGCCCTATAAGCATCCTGAGGACAGATTACCTTGTTGATAGCTGTGTCCTCTGATTCTAGACCAGAACCAGTCACATTGTACAACATTGGTAAATATTTATTTATTCTAAGAAGGAATGAATTATAAAAACTATATTTAAAAGGTATTAGTATGAGATTTAGTCTCTCTTCTAAATCTTTTTATAATGATGTATGTATTTTGCCATCAATGATTTTTTTAAAAGTATTTATAAATTATATAATCTAAGAATAAATTTTACATAGCCTTTCCTGTTAAAATATTATGGAACACATTCCTTTGAAATTATATTCCATTCCTGTGGGATTGCTACTCTGTGCACTATTCATGTAAGCTTATGAATCTTCATTGTAATCACAGATTCATGTGGAATACAGAATATACACCTATTAAATTTCTTCCTCTCCTGTGCTTATTAAATACCTAAGACAAGTTTGCCTATTGTAACTTTTTCCCTTCCTTGGTTCTCAAATTGTATTTTTCAGAGTGCTGAGAGCAGTAAATTATGAAATTTAAATTTGTAACCTAACTATCATAATGGCTTTTTTTTTTTTTTTTTTGTAGGAGGTCTTAGGACAGGAATGTGCCATGGGTTAAAAGTTTAGGCCAATTGTTAACCCAGATAAGCACCTGGACAATACTGGAAGTAACAACATGCTTTTACCTCTCTACCAGAGTTTCTCAACAGCAGCACTATGATATTTTGGGATGTATAATTCTTTTTTTTCAGGGAACTGTTCGGCATTTCAGGAAATATTTAGCAGCATTACTGGGCCTCTATCTACCAGATGCCAGTATCATCCTCTGTTTCAGCTGAAACAACCAAAAATGTCTCCAGACCTTGCCAGATATTTCTTGAGGGGGTAAAACCACCCGTAGTTCTTTACATAAGGGAGGTACTGTTTCCTACCATTCCAGAATTATCATATTTTTATAGAGTGCTTTGGTTTTAGAAATGCTGACCCAAAGTCTTTGTTTTGGGCCTTTGACACAATGACATCTCTCTTTTCTATTAAAGTATTCCAGACTCTTTATGTAGGTGACTCTAGATCATTGTTGATTTTCTGTCACTTTCTTAGGTTTCAAGAGTATTTTCAACTGGGTTTTGAGCAATGGATAAGGCTTGGGCCAACTCTATTCACAGCCCCAAGCCCTGTAGGAGTGGATATGAAACCACAGATATTTCATTGAAAAATTGCTGAAAGATAAAAACACAATGTTTAAGCTTCATAGAAATAGGATTTCTGAGCTGAAATTTCAGTTTGCAGAGTTTTAGGAGTAATCCCAAAAGAATTCATGTTTCATTTTCTGTGTAGTTACAAATTATTTCACCTGTTTGTATTTCAGGACCTCCAGAACATACTGGCTACCCTGGCCCCCAGGTTGGCTATCCTGGCCCTCAGGCTGGCTATCCTGGCCCTCAGGCTGGCTACCCTGGCCCTCAGGCTGGCTATCCTGGCCCTCAGGCTGGCTATCCTGGCCCCCAGGCTGGCTACTCAATTCCACCAGCTGGTTATTCAGGTGCTGGCCCAGTAGGCTTTCCTGTCCAACACCAGCCAGTGTATAATCCGCCAGGTGGACCTGCAGGGGTACCATGCATGCCAGCACCACCACCTCCATTAGACTGTCCACCTGGATTGGAATATTTAAGTCAGGTAATTTCAAATAAATGAAACACTCATAAAAAATAAAATTGTCCTTATAGTTCACTTAATGAAATCAACAAATGACTAATTCACAAAAGTCTGAAATGATAAAACAACATTTAATGCTGACAAATTACTATACTTCTAGGTGAAGTTTACTTTTAAAGCAAAATACAAATATCTTAGGAAATTGTGTTTTCTATGATTTTTGAATATAAATCTGTGGTAATGGCCAATAACAAATCTTTATTAAGCACTATTTTCCAGACTTTGTTCCTAAGTATAACACATGTATTAACTTATTTAATCCTTTTAGAAGCTCTGTGATATATAGGTGCTAATATTATCATCATTTTACAGAAGAGGAAACTGAGGTCCAGAGAAGTTGTATAATTGACTCAGAGCCAAAACACTAAGGAAGTGGGAATGGCTTCTTACTTCTAGAACCTTGGTTCTGGATCTCACTGTCTTTAATCCCAACACCAAATAACTTCCTGGAAGGTGAAAAGAAACATTAAACTAAATTTGGTGTTGAGTGTCAATAAGTGGTACCAAAAACAAAGAGTTAATATTTTGTGTATAACATGATACACTTTTTATTATAATTAATAGAACTGCATTTTATGATGCTTTGTTCTTTGGAAGAACCAATTTTATTAACGCCACCAGTAAGAAAAAAAAAAATCCTGGATTTTAGTGTACTGCATGATACCATATCCTCGCAATGTGAGCGTTAGTATTGCCCAGTGTTGGAAATCTGGTAGGTAGAGTAGGAATATGAAATTTTATTTGTCTGATCAATAAACAAATAAATATATTCCTGTGGTAACCAACCAGTTTTCAGTAAATGAATTGGCTCTCTTGTACTCTGTGTACTAATTCAATTTCCCACAATGCACTTGGGCAGCATGTATTGTAAGAACTTTTCATAGTTCATATATTCTCCGACAATTTTCTTTTTAAAATCAAGGCCTTACAGAATGTATAGGGGAAGTTATTACCTGCTCCTAAAGATGATATCAAGCACACTTCAAATTTTTTTTTTTAGATTTGGAAAGAATCTCTTCAAATGGATAAAGAGTATTAATATTTCTTAAGTCTTTTCAAGAAGGAACTTTAAAAAAATAAAAATTTAATAGGGATTCCAGTGTAAATCAATTTTATTTGACCTGAATTTGCCCACATTAATAGTGAACACATTCAATAGATTGTTTTTCAGTTAAAGATATAGTAACTTTAATTTTAAACTTTTTTAGGTATAAAAGTTTAGAAGTAAGATATGCTATTATTAAATATTGATAAATATTGATAATTGATTATATGCATTCCTTAAAATATAAAAGCACTAATATTAATTTGGTTGGTTTAGAAAGCATGGAAATATGGCTTAATTTTTTTTTTTTTTTTTACTGTAATAGATAGATCAGATACTGATTCATCAGCAAATTGAGCTTCTGGAAGGTATGTATTCATTGTATTGATCATATTTCTAGAAAGAGAAGATGTTTTTACAGATAAAGGCATATCAGCAACCACAAATGTAACACTTTCACTGATTATTTATAAATGTCTCTCTTCATGATAATGAAATGATGGTAATTATCAGTAGCTCATTTCTGGAAATTAGGAGTCAACTGGTAAAATACTATTTTTTTGAGCATCTGTTCTCATGCTACAGACCCTAACTTACAAGGAAACCAATCAAAACTTACTTTTTCTCCCACTTCTCTCTAGAAATCATTTCAGCTGTTTTCTCCCCAGCCTATGATGATCTTGATATTGACACAGAACCAAATGCACTAGTTCAGAACCTTAGTACATTTCTAAAGCAAGTAAACTTCTCAATTTGGATGGGTATGTTTTGGAAAATTGTATTCTTGCCCACAATTTTTTTTAAAGATTTTATTTATTTGAGAGAGAAGGAGAGACAGTAAAAGAGTACAAGCTGGGAGGAGAGGGAGAAGCAGGCTCCCCGCTGATCAGGGAGCCCGATGCAGGGCTCGATCCCAGGACTCTGGGATCATGACCTGAGCCAAAAGCAGACACCCAACCGAGTGAGCCACCCAGGCACCCCTCTTGCCCACAAATTTTATTAGGAGTTCATATGAACCCTGTAAGACCTCTGTTCTGTGGGCTGTGGATTATCACCTTGGGTACAGGGCTAATGCAGTGTTGGAGGATGCTGACCAACAGACCTGGAGGCCTGGCTTCTTAGAACAGCACTCCTGCTCATGTGAATGGCCAATAAATATTTCCTTGGATACATCACTCCTGAGATGCAAGGTAAACTTAGGAAGCCACTAGATATTTCAGGATTCTTGCCAGGGAAAAGAGAACCTGGATAGATTCATGAACTGTGGTGTCTTTCTTCTAGATATAAAGAGTTTAATGAACATTCATCTAGTTTTTAGAATATATCTGTTAAGTCCTTCTTCACCTCTCTGCAAAGTCCCTTTCCACTGGTAGAAATTGTAACATGAATTATAAGAGTAGAGCAATAGATGTGGTTAGAATGTATAGTTGTTGCCTATTTTATTTAAATTGCTTATCCTGTTCACTGTTAGATATTTATAATGTTCTTGTTTTTGTTAGTTTGTTTATACTAACTTTTCTCTGGAAAGGTGTTCTTTGTTGTTTGATAATTTGTACTTT
Source organism: Neomonachus schauinslandi (assembly GCF_002201575.2). Taxonomy (NCBI): domain Eukaryota; kingdom Metazoa; phylum Chordata; class Mammalia; order Carnivora; family Phocidae; genus Neomonachus; species Neomonachus schauinslandi. Next base: position 113,921,942 of record NC_058403.1, read on the forward strand.
GAATTTTTTAATATTTTCAGAAATTTATTTATTTATTTATTTTTTAAAGATTTTATTCATTTATTTGCGAGAGAGAGAATGAGAGACAGAGAGCACGAGAGGGAGGAGGGTCAGAGGGAGAAGCAGACTCCCCGCTGAGCAGGGAGCCCGATGCGGGACTCGATCCCGGGACTCCAGGATCATGACCTGAGCCGGAGGCAGTCGCTTAACCGACTGAGCCACCCAGGCGCCCCTCAGAAATTTATTTTTGACATTATAAAATCAAACCAAACCAAAACAGACACTGTACATTATACAGCATTCCATTTATAGTTTTTAAATGTATGACTTTTATATATATTTATGAAATATGTATGTATTAATCATGAAAGGTAAATTCCAAATTTAGTAGTTCTTAATTCTGCAGTTTTCTAAAAGCGGTATTTTTAATTTTCTTGTTTTCTTTTCATCTCAATGAAAGTGTGTATTGAAAGATTATGATAGTATAAAGAGATGAAGATTACTCCATTTATTTTCAGCATCTGAGTGTACGACAGGCACTTACACACTTACCAAGTTAAAACTTTATAGACAGTAATGATAACCATAGAGATCTTTTGTTTTATTCTCATTTTTTGAGTAACTAGAAGGTAACTTAGATTAACATAATAATAATAAAAAAATAAAAATAAAAAGCAATGTTGGTAATAATAATAAAAAAAAGAAGGTAACTTAGAGATTGTGTAAACCCATTGATCTCATTTTACAGATAAACTATCCGAAGAATTTTGAGATTAAACTACTTAATGAAACACTTAGATAATAGATTTCATGTTATGAATCAGCTTAATTTTTTTCTCACAAAACATGTGACTGTCAGATGTTGAGGTCAAGCGTGGTTCTTTTAAAGAAAGAGTCCAAAGCCTATCTGAGCCAGAGCAAAGGCACTTAAGGGAGGTCATGATGATAGAATTTATGAAGCACATCTCTATCTGACTAAAAGCATCCACACAGACATTAGAGAGTGTTTTTTGTCCCATATATATCTTTTAATCATTATTTTGGTGGCTCTGACATCCCATGACCCACGTCAACGAGGACTATGGACTAGTGGGACCATTAATTGTTCCTTTCTGGCTCTAAGCAAGGAGAGATTTGCAATGTGTGATTCAGTATGGGAAGCCCATTGGTAAGATATCACATGGGCATCAGCATCCCTGTGAAGAGATTAGCCCCCTCCAGAGTACAGAGCTTACTTAGGTTGCCAGTGGTCTTCATAGCCTATGAGTTGCAGCCTTGGTTGCCAAGCACCTCTTCCGTTGTCTAATATCCATCTCCCACTTCTGAGTAACTACTGCTGAGCTAAACAAGGGTATTCTGGGTCTAATGTGATGTTCTAATTCACCTTCCATTTTCACCCTCTCCCTTCTACACGTGTGCATTAAGAGTAAGCCCTATCATTACCTTCCCTCCATTGCAAAAACATAAGCCATGAATATGGTATATAAAAAAAATGTATTTAATAGAATATTTCATAAGAGTGTAAACATAGCAACCATCCCCTACATAATTGAATATATGAAAACTATACCAAGCAAGTGGATATTTTCTGCATACACCTACCACAGCTAAGACCGTTGTACCATCCCTCAGCAGCAGTCTGACTTTCTGACATTTCTTTGGAATTAGGAAGATATGAGTTGTTTTCTGTTCCATGTGTCACATAGGGACTCTTCATTTCTCTATGCCTTAACACCCTCTCCTTCTTTCCCTTTCCCTTTTATCCTCCGTCTAGATCATCTCTAAACACCTTTCCTTTTCTTTCTCCCTGTGTTACTTGAAGTATCATCTGAAAGTGGCATAACTACATATTATAGTATCTTAGGACAGATTCAGTATTTTCTTAGCATAATGGTCATAATGATTTCCTCTTTTATGTTTGTAGTCTTAACAGGTTTTGAAACTAATAACAGATATGAAATTAAGAACAGCTTTGGACAGAGGATTTACTTTGCAGCAGAGGATACGGATTTCTGTACCCGAAATTGCTGTGGGGCTTCTAGGCCTTTTACCATGAGGATTCTTGATAATATGGGCCAAGAAGTTATAACTCTGGAGAGACCACTAAAGTGTGACAGCTGTTGTTTCCCTTGCTGCCTTCAGGAGGTCAGTGAGCAATTACCAGGGTCATTTGTAAAGTAGGTCAGCAAGGATTTTTACCCTTTCATTGAATTATGTAATCAAATGAGATTTAAAGGAAAATTGGTCCATAAGCTCTTAGTTTATACTTGAGAGTAAATTGTCCAAGAAGAAAGGCAGTGGAAAACAATGAACAGTTAGCCCCATGGCCATGAGTAGTGTGTCTCGTGAAGTTGAGATCAGAGATCTCAGGGACGAGGCTTCTTGATCTTTATGGAGAGCTAAGAAGGAAGGTAGGGCAAGTCCCTAACCTACAAGGAACATGAAAAGCCTGGCCAAAGCCAGAGCAGTGACACCATAGAGAATATCCTAGAATATCCTACATGTGTTCATCCCACAGTTTGGGCCAACCTCGCAGAGGGGCCCTCTCTGAAAAATTTCAGTGCCTGTTTTTTTATATATCCATAGAAATTATGAATGTATTTGAGCCCCCTATAAGAGGTATACACTAGTTGTGAGTACCTTTAGCTCCATAAAGACCAGGTGTCTATTTCATTTACTTGGCAGCCCACTAATAGGGAATGTGGATCTCAGGGGAGATGCTGGGGCACAGAGAGTTTATAGGGAAGTTGATTTTTGCCTGTGTCTCCATTGGCCTGAGACCAGCCCTGCCAGGGCCACTCAGTCATTCCACAGAGGGAGCTGTGCTAGCCTGACAGACACAGTTACAAGCACAGGAATATTTGAAATCTAATACTGTACATATTTTAAAAGGTTAACTGAAGTTATTCATGCTGAATTATTTATTTTCCATATCATTTAGGTTAGATATAGTAATATTTATCCAGGAATATCTGAGGAAAAACTGGTGGGAGTTTGATGTAATATGCTCTACAATATAAAGTGTACATTAACATATATTACACTATTGTAAAAAACGGAGCTAGGAAGTCATTTACTGATGAGCACACTGAGGTACTTTCAAGGTCACCTAGCTAAGTGGCAGAGCCAAGATTCCAGGCTTCATTTTCTTTCCATTTTCGCACCATTGCTACTCATATTTAGTAACTGCACCATGACCAGAGCTGTGTTCCTACATCTAAACCACTGTTTTTAAAAAAAGTTAAGAAAAGAGTTCCTTAACAATTTAGACATTTTTCATAAATATGGAGATTAAAAAATGTACAAAGGCCAGTGGAGCAAAGCTTTAGTGGAGACGATGCATGCAGCCTGCCCAGGTTTGTACCTCATCTTTTCTTCTTTGTAGTTGGGAATCTGATACAAGTTAATTCACTTCTTTGCTCCTCAGTTACTTTCTCTATAAATAGGGATAATAGTACCAACCTTTTAGAGATGTGTTATGAATTAAGGTGCTTAAAACAGTGTCTGACACTTCAAAAGTATTCAATAAATGAGTTATTACTAGGCATTATAATTATTATGATTTATATATATTCTTTTGCTTTTATAGATAGCAATCTATGCTCCTCCTGGTGTACCTATAGGTTATGTTATTCAGATCTGGCATCCATGCCTGCCAAGGTTTACAATTCAAAATGAGAGGAGAGAGGATGTACTAAAAATTATTGCTCCATGTCTTCTATGCAGCTGTTGTGCAGATGTTGATTTTGAGGTAAGAGATGTGGTGATGTTTACAGGTCTTGCTTTCCTCGTAAGGGGTAATATAATTTGGGAGGATGTTACAAATAAAATAAATTTGTGTGTCCTGATATTTCAAGAGGAAGACAGTGTGCTTTTATATTTAACTTTGGTCAGAGAGGTGATTAATGCTCTGATGAAGCATCAGTGTTGATTATACTAAATGGAAAAAAAGAGAAGCAGAGTCTTGTGGTCAAATAAATAGATATAAGCAAAACATCCAACATTTGAACATGGTGGTGTCTATATGGACGCTCTGTATATTAACCATTTTAAATAAAATGTGAACCTCGTCATCTAAGTCTGATTGCCAAGGCATATGAATCCTTCCCTAGGCTGAAATACAGGCTGCCAGTGCTCTGGATTCTCTTCAGAAGTTCTGACATCTTCGAGTTCCTACAAAAAGCTCACTTATGCAAAGAGAGTTTTAAGAAAGAGAGTAAGATATACTTCCCAATTATGCCTCTTTTTATCCTTGTGTTAAATTTGGTCACTGTAAACCACAATTTATCTGTGTATTTACTACATGGAGGAATTTCATTACAGCAGTTTTTCCATAGATGGCCTAGCCTTGTAGCTCAAATTATTTAGTTGCAAATGTATAAAAATAGGGAGATTTTATAGCTTAATCTTGATCTCATGATCCTCTTGGAAAATCACAAAACATGTTAAGCTGGACCAACATTTCCACAAAAAGGGGCAAAAATCTAAAACTGAGCAGGGCTGCCCCCTTATGATAAGATGTGTGATATCTGACACTGTCCCCTGACTTCCTACAGTTTTCCACGGTCCAGCTCCATTCTTGGTATTATCTGCCTGGCTTCTTTAATCATATGATTTCTAATTCCTCTGTTAGACCCTGGTTATATAAAAATGAATCCTTCCCCTCAGTGACTTCAGAGTCGAATGAGAGAGACAGGCAATTCTAAGAAAACATGTGATAGAGACTTTATAAAGACTCTTACAAAGTCATATACATAGTGTAAGGGGGGAATTGAGGGGATGTATACTATGCATGTGTAAAGACTTTATAGTTTTTTTTTTTGTTTTTTTTTTTTTGACAGAGAGAGCACAAGTAGGCAGAGAGGCAGGCAGAGGGAGAGGGAGAAGCAGGCTCTCTGCTGAGCAGGGAGCCCGATGCGGGGCTCGATCCCAGGACCCCAAGATCATGACCTGAGCCGAAGGCAGCCGCTTAACTGACTGAGCCACCCAGGCGCCCCAAGACTTTATAGTTTTTGTATAATAAAAGTTCTCTATGTAGGAGTTATCATTCCTATGAAAGAGCCAGAGGACTGAGAGGTAATTGTTCTTTCAGCGAATATTAATAGAATTTTTGCTGACATATACTTTATTTGTAGAAAATAAGTGAAAATACTCATGGAATAAGTGAAATTGGATTGTGAAACTTTTATATTTAATGCTAAGGAATTTAGAAATCTCCCAGCAACCCTTCTCAGTGGATGCCTTAAAGCATCCATTATATGTAATGAATTAACTACTCTCCTGTGCATCTAGAATGGTGCTAACTGGGTAACATCTTTGAGGGAGCTGAGAAAGTGGTCCTTTGAATCATTTTCTGTAGGCTAGGTAATGATAAGTTTGGAAGCAGGAATTATCAGTACGAGGAGCCACTATGGAACATGGACTCCGTCATAGTGTCCATGGTATGGAAACAGAGTAGAAAAGAGACAATGGGGGCGCCTGGGTGGCTCAGTCGGTTAAGCGACTGCCTTCGGCTCAGGTCATGATCCTGGAGTCCCGGGATCGAGTCCCGCATCGGGCTCCCTGCTCAGCGGGGAGTCTGCTTCTCCCTCTGACCCTCCTCCCTCTCGTGCTCTCTGTCTCTCATTCTCTCTCTCGCAAATAAATGAATAAAATCTTTAAAAAAAAAAAAAAGAAAAGAGACAATGGCCTGAACAAAACAGGAGCAGGAACCATCCTAAAGGGAGAAATAATTCGGAGACATTTCATAAGTATACCAAGTGGGACTGATTCATGGCTTTGATGTCAGCTGAGCATGAAAGAAAATTTGGAGATGATTCTGATTCATATTGTTCTAATATCTGATGTTTAAGAAGTTCAATGAGGGGCGCCTGGGTGGCTCAGTCGGTTAAGCATCCAACTCTTGAGTTCTGCTCAGGTCATGATCTCAGGGTCGTGAGACTGAGCCCTGCAATGGGCTCCATACTGGGTATGGAGCCTGCTTAAGATTCTCTCTCCCCCTCTCCTTGCCCCCTCCCCTGCCCCTGCTCTCTCAATCCCTCCCTCTCGCTCTCTCAAAAAAAAAAAAGAAGAAGAAGCTGAATGGATAATGATGCCATTAGCCAGGTTAACAAACTTGGAGAAGAAACAGTTGATTTGTGAGAACCTCATAATTTGTATTTGAGTTATGTTGGATTTTTGGGATGTAGAGAAAAAGTTTGGGATGTGTTCAGCATATAGATGGTAGTTGAAGCCATGAGATTGTCCCAAGGGTGAGTAGAAGAAAGACAACTAGACTTTTATCCCATGGAGGCAATAAGGGAATCTGTCTCCTTCCAGGACTTTTGGTAGGGGAAAAAAAAAACAACAACTATGAAACTGCTAATACATTATAGTCCCCTCTATGAGTCTGAAGTCTGAATTCATACCACTGTTATGAATGAGGAACGTCATAACATAGAAATTGATCCTGAGTGGTGATGACAGATGACAGAATTAAATGCAAAAGCACACTAGAAAGAGATCACCAAAGATTGATTACCAAAACACTTTCTGTTCCTATAGAAAAAGCTGATATTCACAAGAACAGATCAAAAATTACATAATGTTCTAAGAATTAATTCACCACCAACAAACTGCATATAATACAACAGTCTGCAATCAATCATATAAGAAATATCTAAATAAACATTAAAGAGGCTAAAGAAGAAACAAAAAAAGGTCATAAGGGGAAAATGAGACTATTTGAAAAAGGACAGGAGGATCTGAAAACAAACCAAATAGAAATTCCAGAAATAAGGAACACTCATTGATGAAATCTCATTGGAAGGGTTGAGCTGAAACCCCTCATTGGGTTGAGCTGAAAATTAGATACAGATGAAGAGGGAATTAATGAACTGGGTGATCTATATGAGGAAAATAAATAGGAGGGTGGGAAAAGATAAATTTGAAGGGACCAAAAAAATTTAAAGGATTGTGAAAGCTAGAAGAAACTACTCTTGCATGTGCCAAAGAGAAGTCACAGAAAAAGAGAATACAGAGAATGTGCCAAGATTATATTCAAAGAGATAAATGGATAAAATCATGCAGACTTAATGCCATGGTTTCTCAGATTCAAAAAGTACAAGGAGTTTTGAGTTAGAAGAAGAAATGACACCCAGATACAACTTGAACTGCAAACTTCAAACTAAAAAGGGAAATTGAAAATCAGCCAGTGGGAGGGGGGAAGGTTATCTCTAATATGTAATTCCCTGACCATTAGGGATTATGAACATTTTACTCTAACTTGACTGGCTACTTGTGTTTGCTCTCTTTGAATTGTCTATTCATATCCATTGCCTGTATTTTTATTGGGTTGTTTACTTTTTTCTTGTCAATTTATAAATGTAATTTGTATGTTGAAGACATTGACCCTGCATCTGTCCTCTGATCTGCAAATAGTTTCCACAAATCTACCCTTTCTTTGTGGAACTTATATATATGTATTTATTTATATTTTTATATTTATATACAAATATGTGTCATATATAGTCACATATATCTATTTTAATATATTCTCATTCTCCTGTCTTGATTATGATGTTATCCCCAACTTTATATTTTATTTACTCCTTTTTTAATCTTTTTATATTTAAATCTTTAACTTACCAGGAATTTTATTTGTAGAAGATAGGATCAAACATTGTTTTCCTTCAGATGGCTAGACAGCTGTGTCATCACAATTTATTAAGTATTCATTCCTTGCTGAATTGAAATACTGTACATTAAATTCCCATAAATAATGGAATCTATTTCTAGATTCTCCTCTGTTTCATTGATCTAATTATCTGTTCTTACAACAGTGCCTTATGATTCAATTATGGCAACTTAATGATGTATTCTATATCTGGTCATAGCCAAACAGCCACTTATATTCTTCTTTATCATATTTTTTGCTACTATCAGATTTTTCCTTTCCTGTGAATATTAAGGCAATTTTTCAAAAGTTAGAATCCTGGGGTGCCTGGGTGGCTCAGTTGGTTAGGCCACTGCCTTCAGCTCAGGTCATGATCCTGGAGTCCCGGGATCGAGTCCCACATCGGGCTCCCTGCTCAGCAGGGAGTCTGCTTCTCCCTCTGACCCTCCTCCCTCTCATGCTCTCTGTCTCTCATTCTCTCTCTCTCAAATAAATAAATAAAATCTTTTAAAAAAAAAAGTTAGAATCCTATTAGTATTGTATTAAATCTGTATACTATTTTTTAAAAATTAGCATTTTTATGATGCTAAATCTGTCTCATCCCAGAAGTGTTATGTCTTTTTATTCATTCATATCTAATTTTATATTCTTCATAAGATCAGATGGGTTTCTTTATATAGAACCTCTATCTTTTTTGTTAAAATTTTCCTAAGTAATTTATAGGCATTACCACTATTAAGAAGGAATATAGATGCATTAGGTACTTATTCTTAATATTGAAAAAGGCTATTTATTTTTTTACCTTTTATCCAGTCTTCTGACTGGATTCTAGTATTTAACTTAAGAAACATTTTTGCTTATTTATACTTGTTTTTTCCAGTTAAAAATTACAGAGCAAAGTGAAATCATTTTAACTTCTCATGTTTATTTACCAATTAGCTCATTTTCTTTTCTAGTCTACTTCAGTGGCAAAACTGAATAGTAATGCCAATTGTGAGAATACCTGCCAAGTTGATGACTTCAATTGAAATGTTTCACAATTTAAAAAGACATCGACTATTATTTTTCATATTGTTTTTCTAGTCCTATTTTACCTAGAGTAGGAATTAGCAAAAAAAAAAAAAAAAAAAAATTTAAAAGATGAGATAGAAAACATTTTAGACTTTATGGGTCATATGGTCATTGTGTGCAACTATTCAAGTCTGTCATTGTAGCATGAAAATAGTTACAGACAATATGTAAACACTGCATATAACTGTGTCCTATTATGACTTTTTTACAAAAAAGGTGGCTAAGCTAGATTTGGCCCACTGATCATTGTTTGCTGACCCCTGACCTAGATTTTTCTTAAGAATTGATACCTAAGTATCTAAAAGCAGGGTATCAGAGTGGTCATGTTTATAGATTCTGGAACAGAGTGCCTGGGTTTGAAATCCTCCCCACGACTCCTTAAATGTGAACTTAGACAAATTATTTAACCTCTACTTGCCTCAGTTTTTCCATATGAAAACTGTGTTTAATAATAGTACATATTTTGTAAAGATACTGTGAGGGGAGAAAAAATCACCTGATACTTATAAAGCATTTATATGTTACACATATGCTAAATGTTATATAAATGCTTAATTAGCTAATAAATAAAATACTTTTTCAGCATCTGATATACCAATATGTTTTGAATTATATGATGTCCTAGCATTATACAATTTATTACACTATATTCTTCTGATACTTACCTAGGTTCTATGTACTAATGTTCTATTTGAATTTTTTGCATTTATAAGATGAGCCTATAGATTTATTTTTAGAATACCACTATCAATTATCAGTATAAATGTATAGGTATATAATATTACTTTATTATTTCTAGAAGTTGCAATCATTTTATTGTATAAATTTTCCATTTTTAAATACCTAGAATTTAGCTAAAAATTATCTAATCCTATTTACTTTCCAGTTATAAATCATTATTCACATTTCTGAGCCTTTTCATAAAAAATTACATGTTCTACTTACATAAATTTTGGTAAATTTTTAAATTTCTTACTATAGGAATAAAAAGGAGAAAAGTCAATATTGGTTAAATCTAGTGGTAGGATTATGGTGGCTTATAAATTATCTTTTGTATATTTCATTTTAAAAATACTTCAGAAATTAAAAATGACTAAATTTAAAAATAAATATAAGATTTTATTACTAGCTTCAAATGCTGAGGACAGCTATTAATGTATAAAACACAGGGGCGCCTGGGTGGTGCAGTTGGTTCAGTATCTGACTCTTGGTTTCAGCTCAGGTCATGATCTCAGGGTCCTGGGATCCAGCCCCGTGTCAGGCTCTGTGCTCAGTGTGGAGTCTGCTTGAGATTCTCTCTCCCTCTCCTTCTACCCCTCCCACTTACGCTCTCTCTTTCAAATAAATAAATATTTAAAAGCAAACAAAAAACACAGGTATGCAAGAGGAATTTGTATTAGTCTGTTTAGCCACAATAATGTTGCATAACAAATAACCCCTAAAGCTCAGTGGCTTAAAACTACAGGTATTTATTCTCATGCTAATGGATATGCAGGTCAGTTGTGTCTCAGGGAATATACCCAGGCTCAAGCTAGATGGCTCTGATTTCGGCTATAAGTTGGCCTCAGGTCTACTCCAGGTTATTCATTCTGGAGCTGTAGCAAATGCAGCTACATGGATCATGTATTTCTAGTGGCTGATCACTGGAGAGCAAGAGCCAGGCCAAACTACTTAACCATGTTTGAGGCCTCTGCTCATGTCACATCTACTAACATTCCATTAGTCAAGCAAGTCATATGGCCAACCCTAAATATCAGTGTACAGGGACATATACTGGGCCTTCAATTGGTGGGGGAGGGTAGTGCATGAATATTTGCTGAACAGTAATCTATGCTATCACAGTCAAGTTAGAAGTTTATTTCAGATTTGTAAAGAACCCATCCACCCATGCCAAAATAAAATGAGTCAGCTGTTTTTAATTTCCCCGCATTTTTTTAAAGATTTTATTTATTTGTCAGAGAGAGAGAGAGCACAAGCAGGGGGAGCAACAGAGGGAGAGGGAGAAGCAGGCTCCCGCTGAGAATGGAGCCCAATGTGGGACTCAATCCCAGGACTCTGGGATTGTGACCTGAGCCAAAGGCAGACACTCAACTGACTGAGCCACCCAGGTACCCCTAGTTTCCCCACATTTATTTTGCTGTTCTCAACCTGAGCTAGGGCTTCTGTGGGTGTTGCTAGCACTTGTGGTACCTTGTGCACATTTGAAAAGGACACTTCTTTTCCTGGTTTGACATAACTCTGCATGCACATACCATGATAAGTGTGGGATAGCCCACACTTAAGATGGCCCTGGGCTTTCCTCAGGCAGAATTGTAAAATTAGAAAATTTTACTTTGGAGCTCTTTTTATCATCTGTCCTTTTTGTTGTTCACTGTCCATCCACCCCACTGTTCAGTCTTAGCCCAACTCTTGACCTGTGGCATCCCATCAAGTTACTTATTGGTTATTTTCCTTTACTCAAAACTGCCAGTCTTCTTTTCCAGGCTCTTTGCATTTCATATTTTCCTACTGATGGTGGTAATGACTCCCATCACATTTAAACACTCAACTTATGTAAACTCTCTGTGCTTCTCTTACAGCATGGGGGATTAATTTAATACCTTCCTGATGGCTTCTAGAAATTTCACCAAAGAAACGTTTTATATTTGTATCTTTTTCTGCTTAAATTTTGTTTTAGATCAACTCAATTCATCAATTACTGTCTTAATGTAGAATAGAAAATGTTAAATATTTAAGCAAAACTACTTTCATGTTAAGTTCTCTGAAACAAAGAAACAGGTTTCTTTTTTCATGCATCTAAAAGTAGATACAAGAATCTATATACATTTAATGAGTGATATAATGTTCATAGTTAAGTATTGCACATAATTTTGATAGAGTGATATTTCACTTTATTTCAACTTTTAGTTTGTTACTAGTTTTCTAGAATTCATTAAGAATGTTTTTTTTTTTCATTTTAGATTAAATCTCTTGATGAAGAAAATGTGGTTGGAAAGATTTCCAAGCAGTGGACTGGTTTCATGAGAGAAGCATTTACAGATGCTGATAACTTTGGCATCCAGTTCCCTTTAGACCTTGATGTGAAAATGAAAGCTGTGATGCTCGGTGCATGTTTCCTCATTGTGAGTCTATTCTTGCTAATCTTGGGTTTAGAGGGTTTTTCTAGTATCATTCTGAAATGATTTAGTAAGTTGTACATTTTCAAATGACCTTGTTAAGTTTATAGGTTTTATTCCAAGGGGGCCTCTTTTAATTCTAGCTCTGAAATTTCATTATCTCCTGGTATTCTGGATTTGCAGGTGACTAGTTTCTCTGGAGAGTCTATGCAGTTTCATTTGGTAACAGGAGGACCTCATGTGTTAAGGAGGGGCCCTGGCCTTTGGGGTTTTTATTTAAAAATTGAAGTCAGTACTGTGAAAAAGAGTTTGAATTTGGGCTTACATGGAATAGACTCAGTAAAACAAGATTTTGTCCTGATTCATTATTAAATTAAATCATCTAATACAGGAGTGCAAACTGCAATAAGAGTAAAGATCCAATCAAGCCATTAAGTAGAACTGCCATTTGAAAGGAATTATGTGGGATAGAGCTGTGATTCTGAACTTATCTTCACATTTAATCAGCCAGGGAACTTTAAAAAAAACGTAAGGATCAGGATGTACCCCAGTTTAACTAAATTAGAGGCTCAGAATTAGAAGTTTGTATAGTTCCCCAGGTGACTCCATATGCAGCCAAAATCAAGGACTCCTGGGACAGAGCAAGAGTATCCAACCCTAGCTACTCAGTAGAAACACCTGGATAGCTATCACATTCCCTTTGTCAAGACTGTATCCAGATAGTAAATCAAAATATCTGAAGTGGGACCAAGCCTGCAAGCTGTTTAGAGCATCAGGTGATTCCAATATGCAAGGAAGGTTTGGAGCCACTAGATGAACATCTTAAACACTGACATGGGGATGCAATGCCAAAAACACTAAAAAGTGAGAAAATATACAGAAAAAGAATCCAGTTACTTCAACAAATAAGTGTCAGTAAAATGAAAAGATAAAAATTATATAAAAAGAGAGAAACTTAAGCAACCTCAACTTAATGCAATTTATAGACGGTATTTAGATACTGATTTGAACAAATGAATACAAAAAGACATTTAGAAGGAATTCAGAGAAATTTGAACATTGACTGGCTATTTGATGATATTAATAGATTATTATTTTTAAAAAATATGCTAATGATATTGAGCTTATATAAAAACAAAAGAGTCCAAATTTTTAGGGGCACACACTGAAGTTGAATTTCAGCATAAAATGGTATGATATCACAGACTTGCTTTTAAATAATGAGGGTCAGGGCAGGGGGATTTAGGAGATAGAGTAATTAATGAACCAAGATTGGTCATGTTAATAATTATTAAAACTTGGTGAGTGGCCATTAGGATTTTATTTTGCTACTCTATCTAATTTGGGATAGGCTCGATGTTTTCTGTATAAAGTTTTAAATATAACCGCAGTTCAGTTTAAAAACTGTGTTTTCACTGTTTATTTCACGTGAAAAGTAAAATTAAATTTAACCTTAGGAAACTGTTTGACCAGAGGTACACACACAATAACCAAAGATATGGTGTATAAAGGGAAGAGAGGACAGTCTGGGGTGTTTGGATAGATGAGAAATGGGGTTGGGAGTTGTGGTGGGGTTATTAGGAAATGACTGTGGTGTACATTGGGCCTCTTCTAAAGGACTTTTAAAGATTTGACAACTTCTTGTAGATGTGGGGAAGATAGTGAAAATTATTTAGTTAATTGGTTGGTTTTAAACTAGGTATAAATAAAAAGCTATAAATCCAAATCTCAGAAAGATAAATCCTGGTGACTATGTAAGAAATGGATTGATGAGAGGTAAAATTAACAACAGTGCACTTGCAAGTGAATGATGATAAGGATTAAATTATTTCTGTGTGAACAGATAAAGGAAAATGATAGATGTGAGAGAAAATCCATAGGATTTGATGAAAGTCATAGGGAAGGGGGTCTGATTAGACACTGATGTAGTGAGACAAGTTGGGGAACACAGTGGACAAGTTTGCGAGAGAAATCATAAAACTGGGCCAAAAAAATCTAAGATGCATGCTACCTCTAAGATGGCTGTCATTCTCCTGAGAAAATCTGAAAGTTGTACATTGAATTCCAGTCTTAAGAAAAGTTGTATTACTAGAGAAGGAGTACAAAAAGTTAAGGAAGAAAGATCAAAAATAGGAATATTCTGAGTGGCATGAGAAAAAGTGAAATTTAGAAAAATTACCAGAGAATAAATTAAATTCATGCAGGTTATCAGTAAGTGAATAGAATTACAGGATTTACATGTTATTATATTTGAAAGCTATCAACTTTTCCCAGATGTTCCCTGCTTTGTTGCTGAAAACTCATTTCTGTATTTTTGTTTTTATCTAGGACTTCATGTTTTTTTGAAAGGGGTGGAGACAGAGAATAAAAGGAGTGTGGTAGTGGATTAATGAAAGTCTCCTCAGAAAGTTTGAAGTCTGTGTATTGATTGGGACTATGTAAAAGAAAAGCTCACTGTTTTTTTTTTTTTTCTTTATTGAAATGACTTATAGCATATGTGAATTATACTGTGATGCCTGAAGCTCCTGTTATATATGACTTTTCAAATTATGAGTTTATTTTCTATATCACTTACTTAAAAACGTTTTTATGCATTTCTTTTATGTCATACATCTTCTTTTTCTTTATGTATTTTGGAGAAAGGACATGGGAATTTTTACATTCAATCATGGGAATTTTTACATTCAATCATGAAACTTCCCATGGTAAATTGTTTTGAACTGTAATCTCTTTTATTTTCAATTTTTAGAGAAAATTATTTAAAGCCTTATCAAAGTAATTTTCATATAAAAAGTTACATTTTATTAAATATAGTTCCAGTTTACTTCACATGTGTAACAACTGTTACTTTGCAAATACCATATATTCACATAAGTTAAAAATCAATATAATTTCAGTTTCCTTTACAATGTCAAAATAATACTTAATATTCATATTACCCAGGAACATAAAATGTGTATTTTTTTGTTCAGCAAATTACAGTATATTTAATTTCTTTTATAAGCTAATCTGCTACTATAAAAAGATTTTCGTATTGACAAGACTGATGTTTTAATGATTTCCAATGAAAAAGATATGTCCTAAAGAAGAACACATTTAAAGACTCACTATAAAACTGGAACATTGTTGTAATTTTTGAAGTAATTATTTACACATGGAATGAATGGTTAGCTCCTGTATTCATTTTATCATTCATAGAGCATAATAGTTATGAGGTCACTCAGGTATTAAATAGAACATATATATTCATCTGAGTAGAAACTTCAGTAATGGTCTGCTGGATTATTTACACCAACAATCAAATAACGGATTTAAAAATTATTCATACATTTCTTTGCATATTTGATTTTTATTTTTAAATAAACTGTGAATAGTCAATTTAGATGGTATTCTGAACATTACACATTTACCACCTGTTCCCTTTCAGATCTCCTTTAAAAGTAGCAAACGCATATGATGATCTTTATTAAAATCCATACCAGTGCTGTAAAGTAATATTTCTACCTGTCAGAAATTTAAAGGAATTTTTATACTCTATTTTGTAGGAAAGAGGATACGTCTAACTCACAATTTAACTAATGCAAAGAAAAAGCGTGTTTAGGAAATAAGGACTTGGGGGGAGAGACTCCCGTTCATCTTTAGCAGAACTCCAGCAACACCACTAGCTCCTAGTGTTGAGAACATTGGGATGGCAGGGGAGGTACAGGGAAAGTGATGACCTTTCATTAGCCCAGACAGCCGGTCCCCCATGCCAGATTCCAATAATGAGGTGTAACTGAGACCCTCGTGTTGAGTTTACAGTTGGTACAGACAGCATGCCAGATAAAATGAACGTACTTTCATTGCTGTTTCTTAGTGGCTACATCTTACTTTCATTTTTCCCTCTGCTCTCCTACTCCTCCTCCCTGTTCTTTGCATAAGATTCAGGAACTCTAGTTAAGCAAAATAAAACTACAACTGATCTAGGGGGGTGGAGCAAGATGGTGGAGGAGTAGGAGACTTGGATTTCGTCTGGTCTCAGGAATTCAGCTGGATAGGGATCAAACCATTCTGAACACCTACAAACTCAAAAGGAGATCGAAGAAAAGAGTAGCAATAACTCTCTGAACAGAAAAGCGACCACTTTCTGGAAGGTAGGACGTGCGGAGAAGTGAATCTGAGGCCTTATTCGGGAGGATAGCGGGGGACGGGGCCTCAGTCAGCCGCTTCTGGCAAGTGATAGAGCCGTGGAGCACAAAATCGGAACTTTTAGAAGTCTGCTCCGCTGGGGGACGTCGCTCCAGTGGCTAAGCGGGGGGAGGAACCCTCATGGGACAGTGTGGTCTCAGGACCCTTGGGGTCACAGAAAGACCGGGGATGCCTGAGTGCGGCAGAGCTCCCAGGGATCGGAGCGGGGAAGCCGGCTGCAGAGACGGAGCCGAGGAGTGGGCTCTCAGCTCGGGGTTGCCATAAACCATGATCCATGGCACAATCGGGCCACTGCTCCTCCAGCAGGGACTCAACAAGTGGCAGATCTGGGGAGACTCCCCTTCTTCCCCCGCGAGGAGCGGCATGGGAGCACACCACAGGGATCTGCTGGGTTTGGAGACTCCACACTGAGTCGGGTGCCAGAGATAGAAATGCTCGGTCACAGGCCAGGTGAGCACAGAGTGCAGCAGGAGACCGGGGAGACAGGAGTGACTGACTGCTTTTCTCTGGGGGCTCACTGAGGAGTGGGGCCCCAAGTTCTTGGCTACTTGGGGCGGAGATTGGGAGGCCACCATTTTCACTCTCGGTGTCCAAAGCTGTACGGAAAGCTTGCAGGGAACAAAAGCTCCTGAGAGCAAACCCAAGCAGATTACTTAGCCCCAACCCGGATAGGGCTGGGCAATTCCGCCTCTGGCAAAGACATTTGGGAACCATGGCAACAGGCCCCTCCCCCAGAAGATAAGGGAGAACAGCCAGCCGAGACCCAAGTTTATCGATCAATGAGAATGGCAGAACTCCAGCACTAGGGGAATAATGCACATAGAATCTCATGGCTTTTTTGCCATGATTCTTTAGTCTTTCAAAGTTAATTTTTTTTAACTTTTTTTTTTGAATTTTTCTTTTTCCCTTTGTCAACCAACATCTTATCAATCCCTTTTTTAAAAAACGTTTTTATTTTTCATTTTTAGAGTCATATTCTATCCCTTCATAGTAGTTACCCTTATTTTTGGCATATATATATATAAGTTATTCTCTCTTTAAAATTTTGTGATAGTTTCTTCTAACAGATCAAAATATACCCTAAATCTCTAGTGTATGGTTTTGTTCTACTCTCCTGTCTGATCACATTCTCTGCCTTTTTTTGTTTCTCTTTTTTTCCCCTTAAATCCTCTTCTTTTTTCAAACAACTTCTTATCAATTCCTTTTATAAAATTTTTTAAATTTTCATCTTTACAGTCATATTCCATCCCTTCATCATATCAACCCTTATTTTTGCACATATGTAAGTTTTTCTTTCTTTAAAATTTTGGGAGGCACTTTCTTCTAACAGACCAAAATACACCCAAAATCTAGTGTGTGGCACTGATCTATGCACCAGCCTGAGCATATTTGATCATATTCTGTTTTTTTTATTTTGTTTTGTTCTGTTTTTGTTTGTTTCTATCTTTTTCTTTTTCTTTTTTTTCCATTTTCTTTTTTCTTTCTTTCCCTTTCTTTTCCCCCGGCTTCAGGTCTTTTCTGATTTGTTTAGAGTATATTTTCTGGGGATGTTGTTACCCTGTTAGCATTCTTTTCTCTCATTAATCTATTCTCCTCTGGACAAAATGACAAGACAGAAAAAATCACCTCAACAAAAAAGAACAAGAGGTAGTACCGACTGCCAGGGGCCTACTAAATACGGACATTAGTACGATGTCGGATCTAGAGTTCAGAACCATCACTTTAAAGATACCAGCTGGGCTTGAAAAAAGCATGGAAGGTATTAGAGAACCCCTTTCTGGAGAAATAAAAGAACTAAAATTTAACCAAGTTGAAATCAAAAAGGCTATTAATGAGGTGTAATAAAAAATGGGGGCACTAACTGCTAGGATAAATGAGGCAGAAGAGAGAATCAGTGATATAGAAGACCAAATGATGGAAAATAAAGAAGCTGAGAAAAAGATAAACAACTACTGGATCACGAGGGCAGAGTTTGAGAGATAAGCGATACCATAAGATGAAACAACATTAGAGTAATTGGGATCAGAGAAGAAGAAGAAAGAGAGAGAGGGGCAGAAGGTATATTGGAGCAAATTATAGCAGAGAACTTCCCTAATTTGGGGAAGGAAACAGGCATCACAATCCAGGAGGCACAGAGAACCCCTCTCAAAATCAATAAAAATAGGTCAACACCCCGACATCTAATAGTAAAACTTACGAGTCTCAGAGACAAAGAGAAAATCCTGAAAGCAGCTCGGGAGAAGAGATATGTAAAGTACAATGGTAGAAACATTAGATTGGCAACAGACCTATCCACAGAGACCTGGCAGGCCAGAAAGGACTGGCAGGATATATTCAGAGCACTAAATGAGAAAAATATGCAGCCAAGAATACTCTATCCAGCTAGGCTGTCATTGAAAATAGAAGGAGAGATAAAAAGCTTCCAGGACAAACAAAAACTAAAGGAATTTGCAAACACGAAACCAGCCCTACAAGAAATCTTGAAAGGGGTCCTCTAAGCAAAGAGAGAGCCTAAAAGCAACATAGACCAGAAAGGAACACAGACCATATACAGTAACAGTCACCTTACAGGCAATACAATGGCACTAAATTCCTATCTTTCAATAGTTACCCTAAATGTAAATGGGCTAAATGCCCCAATCAAAAGACACAGGCTATCAGACTGGATTAAAAAACAAGACCCATTGATATGCTGTCTGCAAGAGACTCATTTTAGACCCAAAGACACCCCCAGATTGAAAGTGAGGGGGTGAAAAACCATTTACCATGCTAATGGACACCAAAAGAAAGCTGGGGTGGCAATCCTTATATCAGACAAGTTAGATTTTAAACCAAAGACTGTAATAAGAGATGAGGAAGGACACTATATCCTACTTAAAGGGTCTATCCAACAAGAAGATCTAACAATTGTAAATATCTATGCCCCTAACATGGGAGCAGCCAATTATACAAGGCAATTAATAACAAAAGCAAAGAAACACATTGACAACAATACAATAATAGTGGGGGACTTTAACACCCCCCTCACTGAAATGGACAGATCATCTAAGCAAAAGATCAACAAGGAAATAAAGACTTTAAATGACACACTGGACCAAATGGACTTCACAGACATATTCAGAACATTCCATCCCAAAGAAACGGAATACACATTCTTCTCTAGTGCCCATGGAAAATTCTCCAGAATCGATCACATCCCAGGTCATAAATCTGATCTCAACTGGTACCAAAAGATTGGGACCATTCCCTGCCTATTTTCAGACCACAATGCTTTGAAACTAGAACTCAATCACAAAAGGAAAGTCGGAAAGAACTCAAATACATGGAGGTTAAAGAGCATCCTACTGAAGAATGAATGGATCAACCAGGAAATTAAAGAAGAATTAAAAAAATTCATGGAAACAAATGAAAATGAAATCACAACTGTTCAAAATCTTTGGGATGCAGCAAAGGCGGTCCTAAGAGGAATGTATATAGCAATACAAGCCTTTCTGAAGAAACAAGAAAGGTCTCAAGTACACAACCTAACCCTACCCCTAAAGGAGCTGGAGAAAGAACAGCAAATAAAGCCTAAACCCAGCAGGAGAAGAGAAATAATAAAGATCAGAACAGAAATCAATGAAATAGAAACCAAAAGAACAGTAGAACAGATCAAATGAAACTAGGAGCTGGTTCTTTGAAAGAATTAACAAGATTGACAAACCCCTGGCCAGACTTATCAAAAAGAAAAGAGAAATGACCCAAATCAACAAAATCATGAATGAAAGAGGAGAGATCACAACCAACACCAAAGAAATACAAACAATTATAAGAACATATTATGAGCAACTCTATGCCAGCAAATTCGATAATCTGGAAGAAATGGATGCATTCCTAGAGATCTACCAACTACCAAAACTGAACCAGGAAGAAATAGAAAACCTGCACAGACCTATAACCACTAAGGAAATTGAAGCAGTCATCACAAATCTCCCAACAACAAAAGCCCAGGGCCAGATGGCTTCCCAGGGGAATTCTACCAAACATTTAAAGAAGAATTAATACCTATTCTTCTGAAACTGTTCCAAAAAATAGAAATGGAAGGAAAACTTCCAAACTCGTTTTATGAGGCCACCATTACCTTGATCCCCAAACCAGACAAAGACACCATCAAAAAGGAGAATTACAGACCAATATCCTTGATGAACGTGGATGCAAGAATTCTTAGCAAAATACTAGCCAATAGGATCCAACAGTACATTGAAAGGATTATTCATCACGACCAAGTGGGATTTATCCCTGGGCTGCAAGGTTGGTTCAACATCCGCAAATCAATCAACGTGATACAATACATTAACAAAAGAAAGAACAAGAATCATATGATCCTCTCAATAGAGGCAGAAAAACCATTTGACAAAGTACAGCATCCTTTCTTGATCAAAACTCTTCAGAGTATAGGGATAGAGGGTACATACCTCAGCGTCATAAAAGCCATCTATGAAAAACCTACAGCAAATACCATTCTCAACGGGGAAAAACTGAGAGCTTTCCCCCTAAGGTCAGGAACGCGGCAGGGATGTCCACTATCACCACTGCTGTTCAACATAGTATTAGAAGTCCTAGCCACAGCAATCAGACAACAAAAAGAAATAAAAGGCATCCAAATAGGCAAAGAAGAAGTCAAACTCTCACTCTTTGCAGATGATATGATACTTTATGTGGAAAACCCCAAAGACTCCACCCTGAAACTGCTAGAACTCATACAGGAATTCAGTAAAGTGGCAGGATATAAAATCAATGCACAGAAACAAGTGGCATTCCTATACATCAACAAGACAGAAGAAAGAGAAATTAAGGAGTCAATCCCATTTACAATTGCACCCAAAACCATAAGATCTCTAGGAATAGACCTAACCAAAGAGGGAAAGGATCTGTACTCAGAAAACTAAAGAACACTCATGAAAAAAATTGAGGAAGACACACAAAAAAATGGAAAACGTTCCATGCTCATGGATTGGAAGAACAAATATTATGAAGATGTCAATGCTACCTAGAGCAATCTACACATTCAATGCAATCCCCATCAAAATACCATCCACTTTTTTCAAAGAAATGGAACAAATAATCCTAAAATTTGTATGGAACCAGAAAAGACCTGGAATAGCCAGAGGAATGTTGAAAAAGAAAAGCAAAGCTGGCGGCATCACAATTCCGGACTTCCAGCTCTATTACAAACCTGTCATCATCAAGACAGCATGGTACTGGCACAAAAACAGGCACATAGATCAATGGAACAGAATAGAGAGCCCAGAAATGGACCCTCAACTCTATGGTCAACTCATCTTTGACAAAGCAGGAAAGAATGTCCAATGGAAAAAAGACAGTCTCTTCAACAAATGGTGTTGGGAAAATTGGACAGCCACATGCAGAAGAATGAAACTGAACCATTTTCTTACACCACACACAAAAAATAGACTCCAAATGGTTGAAAGACCTCAATGTGAGACAGGAGTCCATCAAAATCCTAAAGGAGAACACAGTCAGCAACCTCTTCGACCTCAGCCACAGCAACTTCTTCCTAGAAACATCACCAAAAGCAAGGGAAGCAAGGGCAAAAATGAACTATTGGGACTTTGTCAAGATAAAAAGCTTTTGCACAGCAAAAGAAACAGTCAACAAAACCAAAAGACAACTGACAGAATGGGAGAAGATATTTGCAAATGACATATCAGATAAAGGGCTAGTATCCAAAATCTATAAAGAACTTATCAAACTCAATACCCAAAGAACAAATGATCCAATCAAGAAATGGGCAGAAGACACAAACAGACATTTTTCCAAAGAAGACAGCCAAATGGCCAACATACACATGAAAAAGTGCTCAACATCTCTCGGCATCAGGGAAATCCAAATCAAAACCTCAATGAGATACCACCTCACACCAGTCAGAATGGCTAAAATTAACAAGTCAGGAAATGACAGATGTTGGCAGGGATGCGGAGAAAGGGGAGCCCTCCTACACTGTTGGTGGGAATGCAAGCTGGTGCAACCACTCTGGAAAACAGTATGGAGGTTCCTCAAAAAGTTGAAAATAGAGCTACCATACGATCCAGCAATTGCACTACGGGGTATTTACCCCAAAGATACAAATGTAGGGATCCAAAGGGGTATGTGCACCCCGATGTTTATAGCAGCAATGTCCACAATAGCCAAACTGTGGAAAGAGCCAAGATGTCCATTGACAGATGAATGGATAAAGAAGGTGTGGTATATATATACAATGGAATATTATGTAGCCATCAAAAGGAATGAGATCTTGCCATTTTCAATGATGTGGATGGAACTGGAGGGTGTTATGCTGAGCGAAATATGTCAATCAGAAAAAGACACATATCATATGACCTCACTGATATGAGGAATTCTTAATCTCAGGAAACAAACTGAGGGTTGCTGGAGTGGGGGGGTGGGGTGGGAGGGATGGGGTGACTGGGTGATAGACACTGGGGAGGGTATGTGCTATGGTGACTGCTGTGAATCGTGCAAGACTGTTGAATCTCAGATCTGTACCTCTGAAACAAATAATGCAATATATGTTAAGAAAAAAAGAAGAAGAAGAAGATAGCAGAAGGGGAAGAATGAAGGGGGGGAAATTGGAGGGGTAGACAAACTATGAGAGACGATGGACTCTGAAAAACAAACTGATGGTTCTAGAGGAGAGGGGGGTGGGAGGATGGGTTAGCCTGGTGATGGGTATTAAAGAGGGCACGTTTTGCATGGAAAAAAAAAAAACTACAACTGATGTAAACAGTTCTTTCCCTCTTCAAGGATGTGCAAGGAAGCGTTGAGCAGAAACCACACACTCTGCAGAACTCATTTAAGTTCAAATACTAGAAAAATATATTATCATGAAACATTAATAAAGAGAAAAATTATCACATATGAAAAGTTAGAAATTTAAATGAGAAAATTACCAGGAATTGCAACAAATGTCCTGACATTTGTACACAAGTTTATAATTTCAATGAGATTTGAAGGAATGCTGCATATTTATTTCTGGAAAAGGCAGTAGAGAAAAAGGAACATTCTGGTGAGACAAAATTTTAATGTTGAAAAATTTGATGGAGACACTGGAACAGTAGATTGCATAAAGTAGAAGGATAACACAATAAAGTAAAAGGGATTTTAGAAATTCTCCAGGAAGTCAGATAAACTCAAAGGGTAGAGAGAAAAGGTGATTCCTGAGGAAAAGATATATCAATTTTAATTGATACACAACAGGAATTTCAGAAGCAGAAATCAGATGGGCCCAAGAGAATACTTTAAAAATATAAGAAAATATATTTGCAACCAAAATGGACTGTAGTCTCTGGGTGAATGGATTTACTAAATAACAGACAAAATTAATCAAAATAACCTATTTATGATTATTCATAAAACAATTATCACATGCCTGTCCTATGGCAAACATTGTTAAGCTGTAGTAGAAGGGTTTCTGTGGCCTAGCTTCTATGATATTCCCAGTCTGGTTCATTTTTTCTTACTTCACCAATAGGGTTCAATCAATTCAGTATTCTTTAATCACAAGCATTTTTAAAGGAAAAAGCATGTGGGACTAAAAAGTAAATCCTATAAGGTACTTGGGGCCTTGTCCCCCCATTTTCCTTTGCCTGCTTTAAAGTGGAGACCATACCATTTCAGAGATTCTTTCCCTCAGAATGATGTGACCTGTAGAGATGTAGTGTCATGGACTCATTCAGAACAGGGGTTCTCTTTGCCTGTCTTCTACCCTGAAGAGAACAAAGGAAAACATCACATCTCAGGTTGTCATTCTGTCCATCACTTTCTGAATTTTGGCTTCTAAATACACTCTCCACTTGAACTGGGCCCTTGAAGAAATGGTTGACCCCAGAGTTGTGTCAGGGAAACGAACAAGACAAACCTCAAACAACTTACAGAAAAGCAAGGAGGTGCTTGATGGGCCATGTCTAAAGGATGAAAGAACTATCATGAAAGGGCTACCACCAGCAAAATTAAAGACAATTTGAGCATCAAAATATTAATAGCGAGGCATTATTTCCTATTGAATCAAATAGGATACCACACATCCCTACAGATATACTTAGAAATAAATATGCAAATCAAAAGTTTGATGAGAAGTAAGAGACCTATAGTATCAAATCACTACCCCACGAAATCCTTTTAATTTTAAGGGGGGAAGAGTAATTTTACAGCAAAGCCTAGCAGCTCCCACCATAATCAAGTGGTTGAAGTGATCATCAGTAATGGGACAAAGTGCAATTGAGTAACACCTGATCAGAAGCAGTAAGAGGCAGCATCACAGAATCTATGTCCTATGGGAGAGCTCACGGAATTTTTTTAATGCTCAATGAGCTCACCTTTCATTGTGGTATGCCTGTTGTCCAGTACTTGTGTTTATCTGGTTACGAAATGGGCTTAGTTTGTAGTCTGTCGTTACGGTTATTCTCAGTGCACCTCAAGCTTCAAATTCTTTTAGTATTCAAGATGTGAATTAGTTTGCCAGAGGGTTTTACTAAATGTCTGCTCCTCAGAATCTGTCACTTGCAGCATTACCAGCTGTAATTCACTGTTCTTTTCACTCAGTGCTTGTTAGCCTGGGAGTGGGGGATGGGGGACAGAGTGTTCTCTAATGTTCAGTTTAAGTGTCAGTCTTAAGCAAACACTGTAAATCTTGTGAGGCCATACCCTAATTCAATGTAGTCTGAAGTCCGAGACTGTGGGGACTTGGCCAGTTTATCTCTTTAATCATGTCATCATGCAGCAGGCATTCACAGAGGGCCTAGGACTGGCTAGAAATCTCAGAGCTGTGTCTGGGTGTATTTATGGGAGGGGAGTTGATGGGTGATGGGGTGTCAGGGAGGAGGGTTGATAACATCTTTCAGTCAAAAGATACTCAACGAGGGCGCCTGGGTGGCTCAGTCGTTAAGCGTCTGCTTTTGGTTCAGGTCATGATCCCAGGGTCCTGGGATCGAGTCCCACATTGGGCTCCCTGCTCGGCAGGAGGCCTGCTTCTCCCTCTCCCACTCCCCCTGCTTGTGTTCCTGCTCTCGCTATCTCTCTCTCTGTCAAATAAATAAATAAAATCTTAAAAAAAAAAAAGATACTCAATGAGTAGACAAACCTAATGATTCCAGTTAGAAACAGAGAGAATAAGGAATGTCATCCTAGTAAGTCAATTTCAATTAGTGTGTTTATCTTGATTATTAATTAATTACTTTGATAATTAATTACTTTGTGACAATGAAAACAATAATCACCATTACTCCAGTAGCTAGAGTAATAAGGCACTTTTTAAGTATGATTCAAGGCTCCCCAAGAACTTTTCTCCTCCAAAAAAAAGAAAAGAAAGGAAGGAAAGTGAGAAAGAAGGAAGGAGAGTTATTATTTGCAGTGGAAGCCAACTAAAAAAAAAAAATGTAGAAGAAATGATGGAATTAGAAAATCACCACTTGCAATTATCATCATAATTTGATTCCAGCAAGAAAACACTAATGGTTGCTAAAATCAGTGATAAAAGTTTGAGGTACTCCTATATTACCATATTCATAACACTATAGTACACTGTCTCAAAGTTGCTGCCTGTAAGATAACCTATTAATTTAAAAAGAGTAAGATAGTAAGATTCTGTTACTGCAGAATACAGTTCAGCTAAGCTTTCTGATATTATCTAACAAATATCCCCTTTCCTCTAGTTTCCAATTCATTTACATCTGAGCCCGTGCCTTTGGTGCCTTTAAATCCATATTTCTACTATCAATCTATTCATGATGAGGTATGTGTTCTCTAAAATAGTACGTATTTTCTCTACCATGTTCCTCAGTTCCTTCTGAGTACTGAGAGCAGAGTCACTTATATCCATATTTCTATGAACAGTCTGCTTAAGACAATCTTGGCTTTTTCTATCATGCTTCTCAAAATTCTTCCAGCTTTTACCCATTCCCAAATCCCAAAACTACTTCTACATTTTTAGGTATTTGTTGCAGTAGCACCCCACTTCCAGATCCCAAAATCTGTATCAGTCTACTATTGCTGCTATAACAAACTACTACAAACTTAGTGGCTTTAAACAATACAAATTTACTATCTTAAACTTCTGGAGGCCAAAAGTATGAAATGAGTCTTACTAGACATCATTAATTGAATGTGTTTCCACAAAATTCATATGTTGAAGCCCTAACACCAATGGTAACTTAATCACTCTAAGGAACTAATTAAGTTTAAATGAGCATAAAGGATGTGGCCCTGATCTTATAGGATTAGTGTCTTCTCTTCATGCACACAAACCAAGCAAGGCCTTGTGAGGACATACAAAAGGGACATCTACAAGTCAGGAAGGGAGCTCTCATCTGAAACCAATCATGCTGGGGCCTGGATCTTGAACTTCCAACCTTGAGGACTGTAAGAAAACACATTTCTGTTTTTAAGCCTTATAGTCTGTGATATCTTCTTATGGTACCCTAAGCAGACTAATATACCAAATTAAAATCAAGACATTGAAAGAGTTTCATTCTTCCCGGAGGCACTAGGGTACAATCCTTTTCCTTGCCTTTTCCATCTTCATAGGCCACCTATATTCCTTGGCTTATAGCTTCTTTCCATCTCTAAAACTAGCAAATGCTTCCATTGTAGCATTTCTATCTCTGACTCCAATTCTGCATTCTCTCCCACATTTAAAGGACCCTGGGGATAACATTGGGCCATGCTGGATAATCAGGGATAATGTCCCTATTTTAAGGTTACTTGATTAGCAGCTTTAATTCTATCTGCAACTTAATTCACCCTTGCTATGTAACATAACACAGGGTTTAGAATATGGATATTTTTGTGGGACCATTATTCTTTCCATTGTGTATGTGGATATTTATTATACATGTGAATATATGTATTCATATATTATAAATTATATTATTATAAATATTATATATTATTATAAATATAAATATATATATTTATATATACATATTTCCATAGAAATATCCATAAATAACATATAATATTACTTTTCATGGGCTTTAAAAAGATATAAATGGCATCTTACTACTATACATACCTTCTGCAATTGAAATTTCTCATTCACTGTTTTTTCTTTTGTACCTTGCCCATGTTGATATTTGTATCTCTGGTTTGTACACTTTTATGGTTATATAGAGTATTCTGTTTTATGACTATAATACCATGTATTTACCTATTCTGTTCTGGATGGGCATTTTGGTTGTTGCTAACTATGATAGTTAATATTATGTTAATTTGGGTAGGCCTAGGTATCCAGATATTTGGTCAAACATTCTACGTGATTCTGTGAAAGTATTTTTAAGACGAGATTACCATTTAAAGTAGACTTTGACTAAAGCCAGTTACCCTCCATAACATTGGTGGGCCACATCTTATCAGTTGAAGACCTTAACTAAAAATGATTGACCTCCCTCAAAGAAAAGAGAATTCTGCCAAATACTCCTTTTGGACTCAGACTGCAGCATCATCTCTTCCCTGGGTCTCCAATCTGTTGGCCTATGCTACAGATTTTGGACTTGCCATCCTCTACAATCATGTGAACCAATTTCCTTAAAATCTCTCTTCCCCTCCTCTCACCTTCCACTTCTGCCATCCCTCTCCCTCATTCTGTTTTTCTAGAGAATCCGAATACACTAACTTTTCTCTATTATCAATCTTACAGAATATTTCTATACATGTTTCTTTATATGCATATGGAAGAGACTCTCTAGAGCTATTCCTATTATCGGAATTGGTAGTTCTAGAAGTATGAGCATCTTCATTATTATGAGATATTGTTAACATTGCTCTCGAAATCAGTTATGCTAATTTATTGTTTCAACAGTAGCATATGAGCATTGCTATTGCTTTACATACCTACCACATCTTGATATTTTCGGGTTTTGTCAACTGATATTTTTAAAAGAAATCTCATTGTTTTAATTTGCATTTCTGAGATTTCTAGGAGTTTGAACATATTTTCATTTGTTTATTGGGTGTTCGTATTTCCTCTAATACGAATTACCTTTTTACATACTTGGATCTTTTTTTCTGTTGGTTTGCTAATTTTTTTCCTATGGATTTGCAGTTCTTTTTCAGATTACTAATCTTTTATAAGTTATATGCATTGCAAATATTTTCTCCCAGATTGTGGCTTTTCTTTCACATTATTTGTGATGTCTTTTTTGTGCAGAAATTTATTTTTTTAAGGATTTTATTTATATGTTTGAGAGAAAGAGAGAGAGCTGGGGAGGGGGGGGAATGGGAGAGGGAGAAGCAGACTCCCCACTGAGCAGAGAACCTGGAGCAGGGCTTGATCCCAGGACCCTGAGATCATGACCTGAGCTAAAAGCAGACACTTAACCAACTGAGGGCACCCAGGCACCCCTGGGCAGAAATTTAAATAGCCATATTTGTTTATTGTTTTCATGGTTTGCATTTTTGAGGTGTTTGTTTTTATTTTGCAGGTTTGCATTTCATAGGGCATTAATCCACTTGGAACTGATTTTTTTTGGGGGGGTATAGTGTGAGGGATACCTAATTTTATTTTACATAAATAAGTACTCCAATATCAATAAATTGTTATCTTTTTCCTGGTTTCTGATACTTTCCTTTACCAGAATCAACTTTCATAGATTTTTTTCTGTTTCTTGTCCTCCTCTCCTGATCCATATATGTGTGAAAAAATGCTCAATATTTTTATATCAGTAATTCCCTTCAAATTTCCTTGACAGTGTATTTTCTCTTGAATATTATTTTGATTTGGTCCCTTTAAATATCTGCCTTTTAACCATGGACCATAGAGCAGACAATGGGGAAGAGCATGCCACAGCAGGATATTTAATGTCTTGTTAAAATGAATTAGTCTCTAGTAGTTTACCAGGTATCTATTATTTATCTTAGTTTTTCTTGGTTTTACTTTGGAAGCAAGCAAGTTAAATCATGGTAAGAAAGAAATATGGTAGTCAAAATAAACTTTAGAAGTTTGTCAAATTTTGTCATTTAAGTAGGTTACCTACTCCAACATTATCAATTTTATGTAAAATATTTTAGGATACACAGTGCAAATTTTTAAATCATTGGATATTGAAGCTTCTTATTAGAAAAAAATGATGGAAAGTAGAAGTTTTAAGGCTGAAGTATATGTTGTGTGGACCTAATGTATGATGGCTTTTTATGACTTGTAGAATAGTTTTTATTTTATATTCACACCTCATATAAGTGGAACCTAAATAAGTAAGTAATGTTTTATTTTTTTAAAATAAGTAATGTTTTAGAGATACTATTAATGCAAATGGTACTATATGGATTATACAATCTGTTATTGTATAGAAATAGGGACAGCTATCTATTTTACTTACTGTTAGATTAAATTAATTAAACTAAGTTAATATTAAGTTCATTATGCATGAGAATAGATAATCATTAGCCAGAGAGTGAGGCAGAACAAGGAGAGAAAGGAGGCAGAACCAAGAATGCTCGCAGGAGTGTTAGAAGGTAGTGGGAATCTGGCCATGCTGGGGTAAGGTCTCAGTCATGCTGAATCTACATAAGCTTCACTCCCCTGACCCTGGCAATGGGGCACCCACCACATCATGTAACAGTGGCATTATAATAGGGGAAATCTGTGTGCACTAGTTCACAAGCATTTAGAGGTGTAGTCACATGTGGACTTATTGGTATCCTCCTAGGGGAAAGTCTTAGGAGAAAATTGCTTCAGAAATTAAGGGAGAGACAAAGTATTTGAAGTATGCAAAGTGCCTTGGCTTGCAGGCTCACAGGTTTCTAAGCATCTCAAGCCTCTTGTTTCCCCTGCTGACTCAGGTCAGAATCAGTGTAGTTAACAAATCATGTAGGGCATGACTGTTTGGGCCTGTTCCAATAAATGGGGACATGTTGTCTAGTCTGTTCTACCAAAGGGGGAAACCCAGGCCTGGGAGAAATAGGTGTATATTTCCTGATGACTGTGATAAGAGCAGTCACAGCAGGCTTTAATTAGATTGCTGCCCTTGTCCTTCTGTAATTACCAGAAGTTCCAGCCACCTGTGGGTTTGGTGGGTGGAGAACAGGGAGTCTCAGTTAGTGTAAATACTTAAAAAAAGAATGGAGGGGAAGATCCAATGTACATCACGGTGACTCTAGTTAACTGAAATTTGCTGAGAGTAGACCTTAAATGTTATCACTCACACACACACACACATGCACGCACGCACACACAAAATGGTAACTGTGAGGTGATGGATATGTTAACTAACCATATTGTTATAATCGTTTATATATATATAGTGATCACATTGCATAACTTTAACTTCACAATGTTGTCAATTACATCTCAGTAAAGCAGAAAAAAGAAACTAAAGAAGAAAACAAATATTAATTAATAAATATCCATCACCAAAAAAGCTCAGGTCTTGATCTCAGGGTTGTGAGTTCAAGCTGCACATTGGGCTCCATGCTGGGCATGGAGCCTACTTAAAAAAAAGTGAGAATATGGCAATTTCCAGTTAGATTAGTACCCCATGTCTGCTACTTGTTTGCTCTGTGACTTGTTTCCTACTATCAGTTCTGTATTTTGGACAAATCATATAACCTTTCTATGCCTCAGTGTCTCACATGTCTCAGTGGGCATAGTAATATGGGGGACGAGTTCATTCACTTGTGGCTACACCTTGAAATACTCTCAATACACACCAGTGGGTTGTTGTGACGATTCAATGAGCTATTATATGAAAAGTTCCTAGAACCATGCCTGGCACATTGACAGTAAGCACCACAATGGTGTTACCTATCATTATTTATCTTTTAAAGCGAGATACTATTTTTAGCTTGATATCTGAGATTATTTATCACACTCACATTGTTCAATTTTTCTGAAATTATTCAATTGCTTTACTTTTTAAAAAAGTGCTTAAAAATATAATTTCTACTTCACTTTGCAACAAGCATACCCATTCTACCTAACCCATCAGCTAAGGATCTTATGGCACAGTGATTGTCAAACATTAGCATGCATAAAAATTACTGAGAAAGTTTGATGAAATACAAATTGCTGGGCCCATTCTCAGAATTTCTGACTAGTGGATCTCAGGTACTGCCTGAGAATTTGCATTCTAACACTTTCTAAGGTGATACTGGTGCTCCTCATCTGGGCACCAGACTTAAGAACCATTGCCTTAGCAAATGAAATGTAATATTTCTTGGGGAAAGAAATTTGAAAATGTAAACAGCAAATGTATTTCTCTCTGTGTACACACATAACTACACACACACACATATAATTAACAGGCATATAAATTTGTTAACATCATTTACTATGCTGTTAAAAGGTAAGGCTTATTTTTTTAAATATTTTATTTATTTGAGAGAGAGAGAGAGAGAGAGAGAGAGAGAGGGAGAGAATGAATGGGGGAGGGGCAGAGGGAGAAAGAGAAGCAGGCTCCATGCTGAGCAGAGAACCCGATTCGGGGCTAGATCCCGGGACCCTGGGATCATGACCTGAGCCAAAGGCAGACGCTTTACTGAGCTACCCAGGCGCACCAAAGGTAAGACTTAAGGGAATCATGCAAGTACACATATTTAGGATGTTCAACATTTATTTAACATTTCTACCATTGTTAGGTTGCCATTGTTAGAATGTGTTTTAAATATATTATTTCAGGGCACCTGAAGCAAAGGTGTTCTTTCATTGGTTATCCTCCATTTTACAACACATACTTAACATTTAAAATGAATCAAAATCGGGGCACCTGGGTAGCTCTGTCATTTAAGCGTCTGCCTTCAGTTCAGGTCATGATCTCAGGATCCTGGGTTCGAGTCCCACATCGGGCTCCCTACTCAGCGGGGAGCCTGCTTCTCCCTCTCCCTCTGCCTGCCGCTCCCCCTGCTTGTCTGTCTCTGTCTCTGTCAAATAAATAAATTAAAATCTTTAAAAAATGGTTTAAGTATATTATTTCATAAACATGGGATTTTTATTTTCTCAAAATGACTAGCCAATCAACTTGTCCTTATCTGATAGGTTTTCACTGTTCATTCAGGGCAAGAAAGTACACTGAATATCCTCCTTTATGCCCATTTTCCCCTTCCTTGGTACATCTCCAATTAAAAAAAAAAAAGTCAACAAATAAAAAACACTTTTTTTTGCTTCCAAATGTGATTTGTGTTTGTATGTATGAGACTTTCTAGGATTGTCTTTCAAAAAGTGGTATTCCTTTTGAAAAAAAAATTATGAAGTGTTTTAAACTATGCAATGTTGAATTTTTAATAAGTATTAGTTACATCGTAGTGATAGATAATTTAAGGAAGAAAAAGGCCAATCGAAACAATAGTCAGCTTGTATTTTGTAAATGAGTTTTGCTTATTTAAATCTGTGCCTATGTTCACAGGATAACAATGAAAAACAATGCTCCGCCCGCTGCTGTAAAAGTGGCAGTCGGTACTCATATGCAGGGTATTGACTCGTAGTTTCACCATAACTGGCATATTTGTGGCCAGTATTTATGATGTTTTTTATGAATGTAGGAGGGAAATAGGATTTGAAGTAAGAAAAACTGGATGTTTCCAGCAATAGAAACAGATTTAAACTGATAACTGATTTTATTACCTTTTCTTATCTTGCTGAAAAGATTATTGCGTTATTACAGAAACGACATACTTAAAAGAAAGAGTTGATTCTTATCACTCTTTGTTAATGTATATAGTATCTAAAGACAAAATAAAAAAAAATGACCTAGGTCTTCCCTTGGTGTCAAATTACGGAACAAAGTCTTCTGGAATTTTGCCAAAAGATCAATCTCCCAGCTCAGGTGATACCACTCAAGACTCAAGTCTCAGTCTTAAAGTAACAAAGATCTGTAAAACCCAACTTAATAAGGAGTCTATTTCTCTCTCTCTTTTTTTTTTCATGCTTGGTTTTCTGTACTTTTCTGTGTTATTGGAATGTCACAAATCTCCATCTGTGAAGGGTGGAACTGATCTAATTTTCAATTGAAGAAATCGTGCCAGATTCACCTCCATGCCTCTTCAGTTTTATGGGAGTTGATATTTAGCGAATTAGTTGAACCACTCTATCAATAAAAGTCTCTTAAATAATTAACTTCATGTAGCCTTAAGGAATTAAGAGTAACTGATAGATAATTAAATTCAATCAAATGAGCAGGTAAGAAATAGGTAAAACTATAGCATTTTGCTTATCAAATCAAAATATGATCAGGATTTGATTTCAGCTCCTGAATTTTCTAGCTGTGTGATTTTTGGATAAAAATCTTAATGAAACCTCTCTAAGCTTTGACTTATTTCCGTAAGTTAATAATTCCTTTTTTAAGGTTTTTGTTAGGATTAAATAAACATTGTTTATTATCATTACTATAATGTTTATTGTTAATGCACCGATTCTCAACTCAGATGTTACACTCTAAGCATTTTTTTATGACTTTCAGACGTTGCTGAAAATGCTCTGAGAGACTTTTTTTTTTTTTTAAGAATAATTTTATCTGTTCCTAGCATTGGATATAGCTGGCGTTTTCCACACTGAGGAAAGAAGTCCTCTCTTAGACTACAATGCATAGTTGTGACATAAGTTTAGGTTTTGATATATGATTCAACTAATAATAATGATATATGTGTGTATATTTATTTACTAAACAACTTACACACTCAATAGTTTCATTTTCCAATTTTAGTTTTCCAAATTTTAGTTTTCTTAAAGTTTTACCTTAAATTGTGAACTCATAATTTTAATTCAGCTTGATTTCTACATACCAAAACAGGAATACTTGAATTTCCTTTAGTGTTCAAAAAGGAGTACTTGAGAGTATATGCACAACTGGAAAATTGTATAACTAGATGAAACATGAAAGTATATTTTATAGGTAAGAAAATTGAGACTCTATAATGTTTTTAAGATGGTTAAGATATAGCTCATGGTATGAATATAACCCTTTAACAGTTCTGGTTTTTGAGGTTTCTATATACCTTATAATTTTGGATAAGTAGGAAACATAGCTTATTGTTTTCAATGACTGAAAGCAAAGGAAATTAAGAGGGCAACTTTGGATAAAGAGGTTTGTGAAGAGGTAACATCTCTTTCAAAATTCTGGAAATACTAGAATTTAAGTGAAACATAATGTCTCTATATTCCTTTTAATCATTTATTTCTGTTTTCTGCAACCCATGATGCAAGGTTGCTAGGGCCAACAGGGTACAGTTCTGGGATCGCTCATTTGCACCTTCCTGGTCCAGAAAATGGGGAGGTTTTCAATGTCCTAATCTGGTTGAAGGCTTATGAAGGGGGACTTCTCAAGAACATTGCCTTGCACAAGCTGCAAAAAAGTAAACCAATATTGGGAGTGGAGGGACCAGGACTGCCAGAGAATCATTAGCTTTATTACACATGGAAGTATTCATAGAACTAATTAACTTCAAAGTTCTGAATGGAATGTTTCTTTGCCATAGCTGATTGGGTATCCTATCTCTTCCTCACAACAACTTTGAGAGGCTGTGAATGTGAGCCAGATAGAGGATCAAGCCTCTTCTAATTCATCTCCCAGGTAGCCATTTCACATGGAGCTTCCAGAGACTGATGTGTTCCAACTCTCAGTCACCATAAATGGCTTCTGCCCTTTTTAATGCCCATGGTCCTCTTTGTGGCCTATCAAATGGAGATTTTATAACTTACATTAGAAAACTATAATCTTTAGGCAAAATGATCTAAAAATTTGCAGAGGTGTTATTACTGCTATTCTGATATAAGTGAAAAGCTGGCTGCCTTTTTGGAGAGGATGCCTGGGTTTTCCTGGGTTTAGGACAAATCTCTGAGATCCCACTGAGCTTTCAGCATCCAAAGTAGGAAGCAGACATTTATATTTATATCTACAGAATAGGAAAAACAAGCATTATAGCTCATGAGAAACAAATCTCTTACTTCTGACTTATAATTAGCCACATATATAAAATGTAACTGACCCTCCATGAGCCTCTTCTTTTCTGCCCTGATACAATTTCTCCCACCATACTACCTACTCCATTCCTTGATCCATCTCAATGACTCCTGCTATTCCTCCTCTTCAGCATACCTGGGTTCTCTTTCTAGCTCCTCTATTTATAAATTTAAATGACAACAAAACATTTTGAGGCTCATATTTTTTATCTGTAAAACTGGGATGAGGCAGAATAACATCATTAAGTGACAAAACTGGAGTTTTCTACCATATTCCCCAAAGAAGACTGATTTTGACACTCACATATACATGTGAGTGCCTTTGTGAAGTCCTGGAGTCCAGCAGAGATACTCCAGCACACCTCTGGAGCAAAAATGTATTAGAGATTAGACACACTGAAGAGGGTAAGAGAAATAGCTTCACTTTACCCACATCACCCTTCCCCCAAGGCAGCAGAACTCACTGCCAAGAGAGAACTTTTTGGCTCATGATTTCTGCACAGGGGAAAGTTGAACAGGTGAGTTTCCAGCTTCCCCAGATGTGCCAAACAGACCCACTTCTTTCTCACTTATCCTGAATACTGAGTAGAACAATGAGGAGGCAACTTGGAGAACTGCTTCTAGGGCTATAGGAGGGCATCAAAGGACATGGATCCTACCAACTCTGTCACAAACTCCATCTATAGCCCATTCACAACCCACTGGGGATGCCTCCCCTATAGATCCTCCCAACTGGCCCACAGGTACCCCCAACACTCCGTGTGTCTCACACACACATCCCCTCCTCGTGACCATCTCCCTGTGCATACTCCCAAAACTGGCAAAAGCGAACTTTTCCAGATAGCTAGCGAGCACAAAGAAAACAGGCACAACTATGTGGAATTAGAAAAAAAATCACACAAACTTGAACATTCAGCACTGACCTAGGGAAAGTAAACAGGAAGCTATCAGCACATGGCCTGGCTTTGTAGCCTCAAGAGAAAGCATACAACCTTAAGGATTACCACCAAGAAGGAACAAGAAATGTGAAGCAGGCACATCCATAGAAAAGGTCTGAGAAAGCCTCAGAATCCCTAAGTGGGTTGACAGAAGTATAAGAAAGGAAGAAGAGGGCATAGTGCTTATTTAAAGAATGGCCAAGAACTTCTCAAATCCGAGGATAGATTTGGACTTCAGGTTCATAAAGCTCATAGATTCCCCCAAAATTTCAATTCCGAATATTTTCTCCTAGACACACTACAATAAGACTGTCTAATTTTTTAAGATAATGATAAAAATAACAGGAGGAATAAAACTCACATACAAGGGAACCCCCCTATAAGGCTACCAGCAACTTTTTCAGCAGAAACTTTGCAAGCCAGGAGAGAGTGGGATGATATATTCAAAATACAGAAAGAAAAAACTGCCAACCTGGAATACTTCACCTGGAAAAGTTGTCCTTCAAAAATGAAGGAGAAATAAGGACGTCCCCCCCCCCAAAAAAAGCTAAGGGACTTCATCACCAGTAGGCCTGCCTTACAAG
Source organism: Neomonachus schauinslandi (assembly GCF_002201575.2). Taxonomy (NCBI): domain Eukaryota; kingdom Metazoa; phylum Chordata; class Mammalia; order Carnivora; family Phocidae; genus Neomonachus; species Neomonachus schauinslandi. The sequence continues at coordinate 113,958,436 of NC_058403.1, forward strand.
AAATGCTGAAAGGAGTTCTTCAATGAAAGAAATGGAAGAACACTAATTAGTAACATGAAAACTTATAAAAATATAAAACACACTGGTAAAGGTAAGTACATAATCAAATTCACAATATTTTCATACTGTAATATGATAGTGTATTAATCACTTTAGTATAAAAGTTAAGACAAAAGGATTAAAAATAACTATAATTTGCTAAACTATATAAAAAGAGGTAAATTGTGACTTCATAAACATAAAATTTGAGGGAGGGAAATAAAAGTGTGGAGTTTTTATATGCAATTGAAGTTAAGTTTTTATCAGTTCTAAATGGACTGGTATAGCGATAAGATATTTTATGTAAGCTTCCTGGTAACAACAAAACAAAAACCTACAGTAGATACACAAAAGATAAAGAAAAGAGAATCGAAGCATAGCACTATGAAACATCATCAATTCACAAAGGAAGATAGCAAGAGGAGAAGTATAAAATAGCCAGAAAACAATAAGATAGCATTAGAAATTCCTTACCTATCAATAATTAGTATAAATGTAAATTATTAAAGTGTCCAAGCAAAACGCATCAAGTGGCTTAGAGGACAAAAACAAAACTCAACTATATGCTGCCTATAAATAACTCACTTCAATTTTAAGGACACACCTAGACTCAAAGTGAAGGGATAGAAAATCCATGAAAATCAAAAGAGAGCAGAGATAGCAATACTTATATTAACAAAATAAACTTTAAGTCAAAGATCATAAACAAGAGACAGATGGTAATTATATAATGATAAAGGGTTCAGTTAATGAAGAAGATAAAACAATTATAAATATATATTAACCCAAATCAGAGCAGCTAAATATATCAAACAAATACAAACAAATCTGAAGGGACAAATACAATAATAATAGACTTCAATACTCCACTTTCACCATTGAATAGGTCATCCACATATAAAATCAAAAAAGAAACAGTGAACTTGAACTATAATCAAATGGATCTAACAAACATATACAGAGCATTCCATCCAACAGCAGCTGAATACATATTCTTTGCAAGTACACATGGAACATTCTCCAAGATGGATTATATGTCAGGTCACAAACAATTCTTAGCAAATTTAGGAAGATTGAAACTATACCAAATATCTTTTCTGATGACAAAAGTATGAAAATAGAAATCAATAACAGGAGGAAAACTGGAAATTTTACAAATATATGAAAATTAAGCAAAACACTTTATATAACCAAAGGGCCAAAAAAATAAGAGTTCAAAAAATATCTTAAAATAAATGAAATTGTAAATACAGCATACGAAAATTTATGAGATGCAGCAAAAGCAGTTCTAGTTTATAGCAATAAACAGCTGCATTAGAAAAAAAGAAAACTCTCAAATAAATATCCTCACTATACACATAAACAAATTAATTTAAAAAAAATGAAGTCCAAATTAGAAGAAGGAAAGAAATAACAAAGATCAGAAAGAAATAAGTGAAATAAAACCAGAAAAACAATAGAAAATATCAATAAAACTGGGCTGGCTTTTTCAATAGATAAACAAAATCAACAAACCTTTAGCTAGACTAACAAAAAAAGAGTGAAGACAAATACATCAAATCAGAAATGAAGGAAACATTATAATTGATACCACAGCAATTCAGAGAATCATAAGAGACTACTAGGAATGATGATATGCTATCAGTTAGATAACCTAAAATGGATAAATTCCTAGAAACATGCAACCCCTACCAAGACTGAATCATGATGAAATAGAAAGTTTGAATTAAACAATTTCTAGTAAGGAGATTGAATCAGTAATCAAACAAATTCCAACAAAGAAAAGCTCAGAATCAGATGGTTTCATGGTAAATTCTGCCAAACGTTTAAAAATTTAATGACAATCCTCCTCAAACTTTCAAAAATTTGAAGAGCAGGAAACACTCCCAAACTCATTTCATAAGGCCAGCATTATCCTGATACCAAAACCAGGCCAAGGACACTACAAACAAAGAAAATTATGGGTCAACATCTCTGATGAATATAGATGCAAAAATCTTCAACAAGATATTAGCAAACCAAATGAAACAACATATTAAAATAATCAAATAGAATTTATCTCAGAGATGCAAGGGTGTTTCAACATGTGCAAATCAATATATGTGATATACCACATTAGTAAAATAAAAATGAAAAATCATATGATCATTCAATAGATGCAGAAAAAAACATTTGACAAAATTTGACATACTTTCATGATAAAAACTCTCAACTAATTAGGTATAGAAGGAATGCATCTCAACATTTTAAAAGCCATATATGACAAGCCCATAGCTAACATCACACTCAACAGTGAACAGTTGAAAGCTTTTCCTCTAAGATCAGGAATAAGACAGGAGAGCCCAGTTTCACTAGTCCTATTCAGCATAATATTTGAACTAATAACTACAGTAGTTAGGCAAGAAAAAGATATAAAAGGCATTCATACTGGGGGGGGGGAACAAGTAAAACTGTCTCTGTAGATGACATAATCCTATATATAGAAGATTTTACAGACTCCTATAAAAAACTGTTAGAACTAATCGACAAATTCAGTAAAGTTGCAGAATATAAAATCAACATACAGAAATCAGTGCTGTTTCTATACACTAATAAGGAACTATCTGAAAGAGAAATTAAGAGAGCAATCTCACTTATAATGGCATCAAGAACAACAAAATACTTAGGAATAAATTTAACTGAGGAGGTGAAAAGCCTTTACACTGAACACTGTAAGACATTGACAAAAGAGATTGAAGACAAAATAAATAGAAATACCTCCCATGTTCTTGGGTCAGATGAATTAACATTGTTAAATGTCCATAATATCAAAAGCCATCTATAGATTCAATGCAACACCTATCAAACTTCAAAAAAACTTTTCACAAATTTTTCAAAATCCTAAAATTCAAACTGAACCACAAAAGACCCCCAATAGTCAAAGCAATCCTAAGAGAGAAACAAAAAATTGAGGCATTCTGATTTCAAACTATATACAAAGCTACATAACCAAAACAGTATGATATTGAATAAAAACAGACACATAGATGGAACAGAATAGAGAGCCCAGAAATAAACCCACATATGCATATTTGGTCAATTAATTTTCAAGGAAGAAGTCAAGAATATATAATGGGAAATGACAGTCTTTTTAATAAATGGGGCCAGAAAAAAACTGGTATCCACCTGCAAAGGAATGAAACTGGACCATTATCTTACACCATACACAAAATCAACTCAAAATGGATGAAAGACTTGAATGTAAAACCAGAAACCATAAAATCCTAAAAGAAAACAAAGGGTTAAGCTTCTTGACATTGGTCTTGGAAATGATTTTTTGGATTTGACAACAAAAGCAAAGGCAATAAAAGAAAAAAATCAAAAAGTGAGACTACATGAAACTAAAAAGCTTCTGCTCAGCACAGGAAATCATCAACAAAATGAAAAGGCAACCTACTGAATGATAGAAAATAGACAATATTTGAAAATCACACATCTGATAAAGGTTAATAACAAAATATATAACAAACTCATACAACTTTTTATCAGGAAAGAAAATCCCATTTTAAAAAGGGCAGAGGAATTGAATAGATTTTTTTTTTTCCAAAGAAGAAATACAAATGGCCAACAGGTACATGAAAAGGTGCTCAACATTATTAATCATCAGGGAAATGCAAATCAAAACCAAAATGAGATACCACCTCACACCTGTTAAAATAGCTATTATGAAATAAACAAAAGATAACAAGTGCTGGAGAGGATGTGGAGAAAAGAACATTTGTGTACTCTTGATGGGAAGGTAAATTTGTGCAAAAAGTATGAAAAACATTATGGAAGTTCCTCAAGAAATTAAAAATAGGACTACCATATGATCCAGCAATCTTCCTTCTGGGTATATATCCAAAAGAAATGAAACTCTGATCTTGAAGACTCCCACATTAATTCCAGCATTATGCACAACAGCCAAGGTATAGAAGCAATCTAAGTATCTGTCAGTGAATGAACGGGTCAAGAAAATATGGTATATATACACAAAAGAATACTATTCAGTCTTAAAAATGAAGAAAATCCTGCCATTTGTGATAACATGCATAAACATAGAGGGTGTTATGCTGAGTGAAATAAGCCAGACAAAGAAATACAAATCTTGCATGGTATACTTGTGTGTGGAATCTTAAAAAAAAAAAAAAAGTTGAACTCATAAGACAGAGGGTAGCAAAACGGTGGTTGGCAGGGCCTGAGGAGTAGGGAAAAGAAAGAGTTTGGTAAAAGGGCATCAACTTTCTGTTATAAGATGAATAATTTCAGAGAATCTAATGTATAATATGTGACTATAGTTGATAACATTATATAATTTAAATTTGATAAGAGAATAGAACTTAAATGTTCTCATTAAAAAAGCAAGTAAATATATGGGTGATGAATGTGTTAACTAACTCAAAGGTGGGAAATCCTTTCACACTGTATACATATATCAAATCCATCACATTGTACACTTTAAATATCTTACATTTTTATTTGCCAATTATACCTCAATAAAACAGTATGGTACTGGCATAAAAGCAGACAGACAGACAAATGGGGCATAATTGAGTCCAGAAATAAATCCAGATAAGATCAACTACTTTTTTAATAAGGGAGCCAAGAATACTCAATGATGAAAGGGTAGCCTGTATAGACATACCTTGGAGATATTGCAGGTTCAGTTCCAGAACACAATAAAGCTAATGTCACAATAAAGTAAGGCAAATAAGTTTTTTGGTTTCCCAGTGCATATAAAAGTTCTCTTTACACTATATTATAGTCTATTAAGTGTGCAGTAGCATTATGTCTAAAAAACAAAGTACATATTTTAATTTAAAAATACCTTATTGTTAAAAAATGCTAATTTTCTGAGCTTTCTAGTGAGTCCTGATCTTTTTGCTGGTGGATGGTCTTGCCTCAATGTTGACAACAGCTGACTAATCAGGGTGGTATTGCTGAAGGTTGGGATGGCTGGATGTGGCAATTTCTTAAAATAAGACAATAACTTGCTGCATCAACCAACTCCTCCTTTCATAAAAGCAGAAATTCTCTGTTGTATGTGATGCTATTGGACAGCTTTTTACCGATGGTAGAACTTTTTTCAAAATTAGAGTCAATCTATTCAAATCCAGTTGCTGCTGTATCAACTAAGTTTATGTAATATTCTAAATCCTTGCATCTCTACTAGGTGTAGATCCTATTTCAAGAAACCACTTTCTTTGTTCATCCATATGAGGCACCTCCTCATCTGTTAATTTTATCATGAGATTGCAGCAACTCAGTCCCATCTTCAAGGTCCACTTCTAATTCTAGTTCTCTTGTTATTTTCACATTGCAGTTACTTCCTCCACTGAAGTCATGAACCCCTCAAAGTCATCCATCAGGGTTGGAATCAACTTCTCCCAAACTCTGGTTTATGCTGATATTTTGACTTCTTCCCATGAATCCCAAATGTTCTTAATGGCATCTAGAATGGTGAATCCTTCCCAGAAGGTCTTCAGTTTACTTTTCCCAGACCCATCAGAGGTATCAGTACCTATAACAGCTATGGCTTTACAAAATGTAATTCTTAAATAATAAGACTTGAAAGTCAAAATTACCCCTTGATCCATGCATGGGCTGCAGAATGAATGTTGTGTTAGCAAGCATGAAAATGACATTAATCTTATTGTACACCTTCATCAGAACTCTTGGGTGACCAGATGCATTGTCAATAAACAGTACTATTTTGAAAGGAATCTATATTTCTGAGTTGTAGATCTCAACAGTGGGCTTAAAATATTCAATAAACCATGTTATAAACAGATGTGCTGTCATCCAGGCTTGATTCTCCTATTTATAGAGCACAGGCAGAGTAGATTTAACATAATTCTTAAGGGCCCTAAGATTTTCAAAATGGTCTATGAGAACTGGCTTCAACTTAAAGTCACCAGCTGCATTAGCCCCTAACAAGAGAATCATCCTGTCTTTTGAAGCTTTGAAGCCAGGCATTGGCTTCTCTTCTCTAGCTATCAGTTCTAGATGGCATCTCCTCCAATAGAAGCCTGTTTCATCTACATTGAAAATCTGTTGTCTGGTGTAGCCACCTTCATTAATTATCTTAGCTAGATCTTCAGGATAACTTGCTGCAGCTTCTACATCAGCACATATTTCACCTTAAGTTATGGAGACAGCTTCTTCCCTTAAACCTCATAAACCAATATTTGTAGCTTCAAACTTTTCTTCTGCAGCTTCCTCATCTCTCTCAGCCTTCCTAGAATGACGAAGAGTTAGAACCTTACTCTGGATTAGGCCCTAGCTTACAGGAATGTTTGTGGCTTGTTTGATCTTCAATCCAGACCACTAAAACTTTTTCCATTTCAGCAATAAGGCGGGTTTGCTTTTTTATTCATGTGTTCACTGGAGTAGCACTTTTAATTTCCTTCAAGAACTTTTCTTTTGCATTCACAACTTGGCTATTTGGTGCAAGAGGCCTACCTTCTGGCCTATCTTAGTTTTCAACATGCCTTCTTCACTAAAACTTAATCATTTCTGGCTTTTGATTTGAAGTGAGAGACATGCAACATTTCCTTTCACTTGAACACTTAGAGGTCAGTGTAGGGTTATTAATTGTCCTAATTTCAATATTGTTATGTCTCAGAGAATAGGGAGACCAATAGAGAGGGAGAGAAAAGAGGGAATGGCCTGTTGGTGGAGCAATCAGAACACAAAAAAGCATTACTCAGTGAATGTTTGTAGCACTCCAAAACAATTACAATAGTCACATCAAAGAGCACCAATCACATTTCACCATAATAAATGTAATAATAATTTTTAAAAGTTTGAAATATTGTGAGAATTACCAAAATGTGACAGAGACATGAAGTGAGTAAATGCTCTTGGAAAAATGGTATTGATAGACATGCTGGATGCAGGGTTGCCACAAACATTCAACTTGTAAAAAATGTGATATCTGCAAAGCACAATAAAGTGAAATGTACTCAACATTGTAGTAAAAGCTCTTGCCAGATCAGTTAAGCAAGAAAATTAGATAGAATCATCAAAATTGGAAAAGAAAAATAATTTTTTTTCTATTTGGAGATGGCATAGTCTTATATAGAAAACCCTTTAAGGGCTCCTCTAAAATATTATTAGAATTAAAAAATGAGTTCAGTAAAATTGCAATATTTACAATAAATGAAATGAAGTCATTTATATTTCTATAAACTTGCAATGAACTAAAATAAAATATTATTATTATTATTATTTTTTATTTTCTAAAATAAAGAAAATATTTTTATAATAGCATCAAAGAGAATAAAATACTTAGGAATAAATTTTATAAGATGCATAAAATTCTGAAAATCAGAAAATATTGTTGAAAGAAATGAAAGAAAATCTAAATAAATGAAATTTTGTAGATCCTTGTGAATTAGAATCTTGATATTGTTAAGATGGCAATATTCCCAAATGTGATCTACAGATTCAATTAATCTCTATCGGAATCACAGTTAGCTTTTTTGTAGAAACTGATGAAGTGACCCTAAAATTTATGTGGAAACTCAAGGGACCAAAATATCAAAACAATCTTGAAAAAAAATAAAGTTGGAGGGCTCACTCTTCTCCCTTTCTAAACTTCTACAAACTAAAGACACTGTGGTACTTAGGAAAGAAAGACATATACATCAATGGAATAAGATGAGAGTCCAGAAATACACCCTTATATTTAAGCCCAATTGATTTTCAACAAGGGTACCAAAATAATTCAATGAAAAAAACACAATCTCTTCAACAAATGGTGCTGAAACAACTGTATATCCACATGCACAAGAATAAAGTTGGACCCTACCTCAAAAATTAACTCAAAAGGAATCAAAGGTACAAATGTAAGACCTAAAACACTAACACTATTAGGAAAATCAGAGGAATAAAATCATTGTGACCTTGGACTAAGGAATGGTTTCTTATATATGATACAGCACAAACAAAAATAACAAAAGTAGATAAAGTGGACTACATAAAAAATTTTAAACTTTTGTGCTTTAATGGACATCATCAAGAAAGTGAAAAGACAACCCACACAATGGGAGAAAAGCATTTTTTTTTAAAAAATTTAAGACTGTTTTGTTTGTATGATCACAGAGGTAAAATTATTAGGATAAAATATAATATTTCCATTTGCTTGTAAAAGAGATGAATTTGATTATTATCTTATGTGGATGAATAAGAGTGCTTATTGTCTCTCAATTTAGCATCAGTAAAATACTTTTTCTTCATTTCTATCAGATTAAACACTTAATGTCTTTTTCATGTCCTAGAAAAAAAAGATGAAGAGTAAAATTAACATAACTCCTAGTAAATTGGGTTAATTTCTCAGAAATTCAAAAATGATACAAAAAAAAGCTATGCAAGAATTTTAGCAGTAAAAGGAACCAGAGAGTAGTAAGCACATCTATTTTATTTTTCTGTAAGGAGAAACTAAGATACCAGTGAAGAAAAATGACTTAAAGCCAAGCAGTTTATTATCAAATGTATGTTCAATATTTGAAGGTAATTTGATAGGCAATTTATATAAGTCTCACACCACTAATAAATCACCACATTGTTTCATTCTTTAGTTCTCAGTTGTTTTGAAACTAGTACCAATTATGAAGTCATGAACAATCAAGGACAGAGAATTTATTTTGCAGAAGAGAGAAGTAATTGTTTGCTCCAATACCTCTGTGGACCTTCAAGACCTTTTACCATGACAATTTAGGATAATGTAGGCTGTGATGTCATTACTATGCATAAAGCTTTAAGAAACTGCTACCTACAAAAGGTTGGTAAATATTATTTCTATATGATTTAGAATGAATTTGAGTTCCTTCAAAAATCCTCAAAACTGAGCAGTATGTTAAAAGACTGGGTTTGGCTACAAAGAATTTTCTGGAATGAAATATGTTAGAAAATTATATATTTGTACTATATGTATCTGCAGAGTAAGAATAATATACAACACTGTAAATATTTTTCAGGCAATGAAGATCACAAGATCTTTAGATTTTTAGAGGTTTTCTATTCCAAAATATTGTTTTTTATTTGCATTTCTCTGCATGTGCTTCTTAGCTATTGAATGGAGTGCCAGAAAATTAGGGGTTGTGAAGTCCCATCCCATTTTCAGCTGTGTTTCTCAGACTGGTCCTTTGAGTTTTCACTGAGTGGGATCCCTTTCTTTATTGTTAGTGATATCCGGATTCCTTGGATCTCAGGAATATCTTGCTGTTGTCATTTGTTTCGCTACATCTACTTCTATTTTGAGATGTGGAGCTATAATTTCTCCATCTACTTTTTTTTTTTTTAAGCTACATCACCACTGCCACCTTCTTGACTTAACATCTTCATTTATAATTTAAATGAGTAATACTTCTATATTATGGAAGGAAGGAAGGGAGGGAGGGAAAAAGAAAGAAAAAAAAGAGCGAGAAAGAAAGAAAAATATATTCTAGAGAAACAATGCCTCTCAAACTCTTGTTTCTTAGGCCTCCTATATTCCTCAGAGGGAACTGCTTTTATGAGTTTAAATATTCTCCCAGAATTAATCTATGAGTATTTGTGTAATGCATACATATGTATGGCATACATTTGTCTTTTTAACATAATTGGAAGATATTTTCCTACAAGTTTTTTTAGAGAGAGGGGAGGGGCAGAGGGAGAGGGAGAATCTTAAGCTGGGCATGGAGCCTGACTCTGGGCTTGATCTCACAATTCTGAGATCATTGACCTGAGCTGAAACCAAGAGTCAGACACTTAGCCCCACTTTTTTTTTTTTTTAAAGATTTTATTTATTTATCTGAGAGAGGGAGAGCATGAGCTGGGGAAGGGGGAGAGGGGAGGGAGAAGCAAACTCCCCACTGAGGAGGGAGCCCAATGCGGGGCTTGATCCCAGGACCCCGGGATTATGACCTGAGCCGAAGGCAAACACTTTACTAACCCAGGCGCCCCCAGGTGCCCCACTTCTACAATTTTTAAACATATACAATATAACTTGAAGATTACATCAGTACGTATAGGGCTTCTTCAATTCTTACAAATGGCGGGATAATAACCCATCATGTGTATGGTATACCATAATTTAAACAATCAATCTCTGAATTGGGCTTTAAATCACAATAAACACAAAGTATTTCAGTGAAATCATACTTACATTTGCATACAGGGACAAAAGTTTTTGTCATATTGGTAATAAAAATAGTTGTCGGTGTGACTATATTTTAAGGCATGTCTTACAGACATGGCAATTTAGAAAGTGATATTCATAAGCACTTAAAAATTATTATCACCCATTTGCACATAGACAATGAATTTCAGAGAGTTTAGTGATATGTCCACATTTCAGGTAGTTATTGAGTAGCAGCATCAGGTCTTACCTGAAAGGTCTCAATATCTAAACGCTGGGTTTTTTCACTTCATGTCCATTCCCAAATATAGGACATGCCTTAAACACAGAAAGTTCTGTTCATATATGTACGAAATGCTAATAGGTAGCACATAACTAATTTGTTGCCTACAAATCAAACAAATCTCATTTGATCAATACTACAATTTTCAATCTTTTGTAGCTAAAAGTTGAGGCTCCTCCTGGTGAAAAAATTGGATATGTGTATGAATACTTTCACCCATTTTTGGCAATGTTTAAAATAAAAAATGAGAATAAGGAGGATATGAAAATCAGAGGGCCATGTGTGGTTTCCAGTTGTCTCAAGGATCTAAATTTTACTGTGAGTATCATTAAGCCTTACATGTTTATGCTGCTTATAAGACATTTTTTAAGCTATATTTCAAGTATGTAGCTATCAAATAACAAGTTTGTTACTTCATAGTTCAAGGAATGTTGGAAGAGAAAATTAAACTTTATTATAATGAACAATGACATAACTGGGCATTAATTATAAATAATATATTAATATTAATTTTTATAAAATTCTGAAGCTGTTATGATATCATTTTGTTAGATTTTTTAAATTTTATTTTATTTTATTATGTTATGTTAGTCCCCATACAGTACATCATTAGTTTTTGATGTAGTGTTCCATGATTCATTGTTTTTGTATAACACCCTACAGTACTCCATGCAGTACGTGCCCTCCTTAATACCCATCACCGGGCTAACCCATCCCCCCCACCCTCCAAAACCCTCAGTTTGTTTATCGGAGTCCATAGTCTCTCATGGTTTGTCTCCCCCCTCTGATTCCCCCCCTTCATTTTTCCCTTCCTTCTCCTAATGTCCCCCATGCTATTCCTTATGTTCCACAAATAAGTGAAACCATATGATAATTGACTTTCTCTGCTTGACTTATTTCACTTAGCATAATCTCCTCCAGTCCCATCCATGTTGATGTAAAAGTTGGGTATTCATCCTTTCTGATGGCTGAATAATATTCCATTGTATATATGGACCACATCTTCTTTATCCATTCGTCTGTTGAAGGGCATCTCAGCTCTTTCCACAGTTTGGCTATTGCAGACATTGCTACTATGAACACTGGGGTGCATATGGCCTTTCTTTTCACTACATCTGTGTCTTTGGGGTAAATGCCCAGTAGTGCAATTGCTGGGTCATAGGGTAGCTCTATCTTTAACTTTTTGAGGAACCTCCACACTGTTTTCCAAAGTGGCTGTACCAACTTGCATTCCCTCCAACAGTGTGAGAGGGTTCCCCTTTCTCCACAACCTCTCCAACATTTGTTGTTTGTTGCCTTGTCAATTTTTGCCATTCTAACTGGTGTAAGGTCATATCTCAATGTGGTTTTGATTTGGATTTCCCTGATGGCTAATGATGATGAACATTTTTTCATGTGTCTGTTAGCCATTTGTATGTCTTCTTTGGAGAAGTGTCTGTTCATGTCTTCTGCCCATTTTTTGACTTGATTATTTGTTTTTTGGGTGTTGAGTTTGAGAAGTTCTTTATAGATCTTGGATACCAGCCCTTTATCTGTAGTGTCATTTGCAAATATCTTCTCCCATTCTGTGGGTTGCCTCTTTGTTTTGTCGACTGTTTCCTTTGCTGTGCAGAAGCTTTTTATCTTGATGAAGTCCCAAAAGTTCATTTTTGCTTCTATTTCACTAGCTTTTGGAGATGTATCTTGAAAGAAGTGCTGTGGCCGATGTTAAAGAGGTGACTGCCTATGTTCTCCTCTAGGATTTTGATGGATTCCTGTCTCACATTGAGGTCTTTCATCCATTTTGAGTTTATCTTTGTGAATGGTGTTAGAGAATGGTCCAGTTTCATTCTTCTGTATATAGCTGTCTGATTTTCCCAGCACCATTTACTGAAGAGACTGTCTTTTTTCCATTGCATATTTTTTCCTGCTTTGTCAAAGATTATTTGACCATAGAGTTGAGGGTCCATATCTGGGTCTCTATTCTGTTCCATTGGTCTATAAGTCTGTTTTTGTGCCAGTACCATGCTGTCTTGGTAATATATCACAGCTTTGTAATATAGCTTGAAATCAGGCAACGTGATGCCCCCAGCTTTGTTTTTCTTTTTCAACATTTCCTTGGCAATTCAGGGTCTTTTCTGATTCCATACAAATTTTAGGATTGTTTGTTCCAGCACTTTAAAAATGTCATTAGAATTTTTATCAGGATGGCATTGAAGGTATAGATTGCTCTGCGCAGCATAGACATTTTAACAATGTTTATTCTTCCGATCCATTAACATGGAATGTGTTTCCATCTTTTTGTGTCTTCTTCAGTTTCTTTCATGACTGTTCTATAGTTCCTAGAGTATAGATCCTTTACCTCTTTGGTTAGGCTTATTCCAAGATATCTTACAGTTTTTGGTGCTATTGTAAATGGAATTTCTCTAATTTCTCTTTCCACACTTGCATTGTTAGTGTATAAGAAAGCAACTCATTTCTGTGCATTGATTTTGTATCCTGCCACATTACTGAATTGCTGGATGAGTTCTAGTAGTTTGGGGGTGGAGTCTTTTGGATTTTCCACATAAAGTATCACGTCATCTGCAAAGAGAGAAAGTTTGACTTCTTCTTTGCCAATTTGAATACATTTTATTTCTTTTTGTTGTCTGATTGCTATTGCTAGGACTTCTAGTACCATGTTGAACATAGTGGTGAGAGTGGGCATCCTTGTCGTTTTCCTGATCTTAAAGGAAAGGCTCTCAGCTTTTCCCCATTGAGGATGATATTCACTGTGGGTTTTTCATAGATGGATTTTATGAATTTGAGGAATGTGCCCTCTATCCCTATACTCTGAAGAGTTTTAATCAGGAAAGGATGCTGTATTTTGTCAAATGCTTTTTCTGCATCAATTGAGAGGACCATATGGTTCTTCTCTCTCTTCTTATTAATGTGTTCTATCACATTGATTTGCAAATATTGAACCACCCTTTTATCCCAGGGATAAATCCCACTTGGTTGTGGAATGATCCTTTTAATGTATTGTTGGATCCTATCAGATAGGATTTTGTTGAGGATTTTGGAATCCATATTCATCAGGGATATTGGTCTGAAATTCTCCTTTTTGATGGGGTCTTGGCCTGGTTTGGGGATTAAGGTAATGCTGGCCTCATAGAATGAGTCTGGAAGCTTTCCTTCTGTTTCTATTTTTTGAAACAGCTTCAGGAGAATAGGTACTATTTCTTCTTTGAATGTTTGGTAGAATTCCCCAGGGAATCCATCAGGCCCTGGACTCTTGTTTTTGGGGAGGTTTTTGATCACTGCTTCAATCTCATTACTGGTTATTGGCCTATTCAGGTTGTCAATTTCTTCCTGTTTCAGTCTTGGGAGTTTATAGGTTTCCAGGAAGTCATCCATTTCATCCAATTTGCTCAATTCATTGGCATATAGTTGTGGATAATAATTTCTAATAATTGTTTCTATTTCTTTGGTGTTAGTCATGATCTCTCCCCTTTCATTCATAATTTTATTAATTTGGGTCCTTTCTCTTTTCTTTTGGATAAGGCTGGCCAGTGGTTTATTGATCTTATTAATTCTTTCAAAGAACCAGCTTCTAGTTTTGTTGATATGATCTACTGTGTTTCTGGTTTCTAATTCATTGATCTCTGCTCTAAAAATCTTAATTATTTCTCTTCTAATGCGTGGCTTAGGTATCGTTTGTTGCCTCTTCTCCAGTTCTTTAAGGTGTAGAGTTAGTTGGTGAATTCGGGATTTTTCTATTTTTTTGAGTGAGGCTTGGATGGCTATGTATTTGCCCCTTAGGACCGCCTTTGCAGTATCCCATAGGTTTTGGACTGATGTGTTTTCGTTTTCATTGGTTTCCATGAATTGTTTAAGTTTTTCTTTGATTTCCTGGTTGACCCAAACATTCTTGAGCAGAGTGGTCTTTAGCTTCCAAGTGTTTGAATTTCCTCCAATTTTTTTTCTTGTGATTGATTTCCATTTTTAAAGCATTATGGTCTGAGAAGATGCAGGGAATAATCCCAATCTTTTGGTATCAGTTGAGAACTGATTTGTGACTCAGTATGTGGTCTATTCTGGAGGAAGTTCCATGTGCGCTTGAGAAGAATGAGTATTCTGTTGTTTTAAGGTGGAATGTTCTGTATATATCTATGAGGTCCATCTGGTGCAGTGTGTCATTCCAAGCTCTTGTTTCTTTGTGGATTTTCTGCTTAGATGATCTGTCCATTGCTGAGAGTGGAGTATTGAGGTCCCGTACAATTAATATGTTGTTATCAATAGGACTCTTTATTTTGGTTAATAGCTGGCTTATGTATATGGCTGCTCCCATGTTGGGGGTGTGGATATTTACAATTGTTGGATCTTCTTGTTGGGTAGACCTTTTAAGAATGATAGGGTGTCCTTCTGTGTCTCTAACTACAGTCTTTAGATTAAAATCTAATTTGTCTGATATAAGAATTGCTACCCCAGCTTTCTTTTGAGGTCCGTTGGCATGGAAGATGGATCTCCATCCCTTCACTTTCAGTCTGGATGTATCTTTAGGTTCAAAATGAGTCTCTTATAGACAGCATATGGATGGGTCCTGTCTTTTTATCAAATCTGCAACCCTGGGCCATTTTATGGGAGCATTTAGGCTGTTCACATTGAGAGTGATTATTGAAAGATATGAATTTATTGTCATCATGTTGCCTGTGAAGTCCTTGTTTCTATAGATTGTCTCTGTAAATTTCTGTTCTATATCACTCTTGGGGTCTTTCTCCTTTTATAGAACCCCCCTTAACATTTCTTGCAGGGCCGGCTTAGTGATCACATATTCTTTCAGTTTCTGCTGGTCTTGGAAGCTCTGAATCTCTCCATCCATTCTAAATGACAGCCTTGCTGGATAAAGTATTCTTGGCTGCATGTTCTTCTTGTTTAGTATCCTGAGTATGTCTTGCCAGCCCTTTCTGGCTTGCCAGGTCTCTGTGGACAGGTCTGACATTATTCTGATGTTTCTCCCTCTGTACATAAGGAATCTCTTCCCCCTAACTGCCCTTAAGATGGTTTCCTTGGTTCTAAGATTTGCGAGTTTTACTATTACATGCCGAGGTGTTGGCCTGTTTTCCTTGATCTTGGGAGGGGTCCTCTTTTCCTCTAGGACACGAATGTTTGTTTCATTCCTCAGATTAGGGAAGTTCTCAGCTATGATTTCCTCAAATATATCTTCCAGTCCTCTCTCTCTCTCCACCCCTTCAGGGATCCTGACATTGGAACGTTTCATGGTGTCACTTATTTCTCTGATTCTATTTTCATGGATTCTGAGTTGTTTTCCCCTGGCCTCCTCTTTTCCCTTCTTGTCTATTAATTGGTCTTCTAAATCACTAATTCATTCTTCTGCCTCGCTTACCCTCGCTGTTAGATTATCTAGATTAGATTGGATCTCATTGATAGCATTTTTAAATTCTGCCAATTCAGCTTTCATTTCTGCCCTTAGAGACTCTATGTTGCCATTAATCGATTTCTCCATTCTAGCTATCATCTTCACAATTGCTACCCTGAATTCCATCTCTGACATCTTGGTTATATCTGAATCCATTTGTAATTCTGTGGCATAAGTCATGGTCTCTGAGTCTTTCCTATTTTGGAGTTTCCTCCTCCTAGTCATTCTGTTGAGGGGTGGTTGAGGGAACGTACAGAGTCCAAATTATTGACCACAACCCAAGCAAGATGCACCTGTTTTATAGGGACCTTAGGTTTGCTGGCCTCTTGTTTTTCCAGCATGGATTCTTGGGGAAGGGCCTGCCACGCTGTTACTCAGGCAACCCCGTTTGGGCAGAGTTGCCCTGCCCCCTGTGGTGGGGGATGGGCTCAGTGGAAACTGGTTTTGGAAGCTTTTGTTCCCTGGTGGCTTTCCCTGGAGGCTTTCCATGTCTCTTCTGAGAGTCAGAGCAGAAGAGATCATTTCCAACCCTCTGCCTCAGAGCAGAGAGATCACAGTCTGCTCTTCAGTGAGCTCTCCAGGCCACACTATCACTGTTTCTGTCTGTGCTGCTATAAACTGAAGCGTCCTGAGTTGTGTGCCCTTCAGCAGTGCTTCCAGTCCTCGTCCCCACGTCAGGGAACGTCTCAGCCCTTTGTGGTTCTAAAACCACCAGCCGCCCCTGGTTTGCACCCATGGCCCTGCTGCTCTGGGTTTCCGTCTGGGGAGCTGCCCTAAAGTCTTTTCCCCGTTGCTACCAATCTGCGAGTCTGTGCTCCATCCCCAGCACAGGAGGCTATCACTCACCAGCGGTGCAGGATCCCGAGGGCTGGGCTCCCTCCACCTTCCATTTATCCTCCGATATCTGCCCACGGAATCATGGCTCCCCACTTCCTACCTCGAAACCAACTGCTTGCAATATTCTGTTAGTAGAGATCCAGATCTATCTTCTTACATCTTGGGCTGATATTGTGGGTGTTCAGAGTGGTCTGGTAGATATCCAGCTCAATTCTGGGGACCGGTTGGAATAGGGTCCCCTACTCCTCTGCCATTTTTTCCCTCTCCCTATCAAACAAAGGTTTTTACAAGAATTATTTTCATAATGGATCCAAGAAGCAAGCCTCAACAAATTTAGGGAATTGATATCACCTGGACCTTGGTGTCAGAGCAAATAACATTAAATTAGAAATTTATAAAAATACATATTTTAAATATTTTGTATATATGGAATTGTGTACATAATTCAGGGATAAAAGTAATGCATAATAAAAATTTTAAATATATCAAATTGTATAATAACTAAAATATGATATCAAAGTTTTTAGAATGCAAGTAAAGTTAAACAGCAATGTATAACTGTAAATACTGAAGAAAAGATGGAAAGTGGAAAATTTTTTTAAATTTTTTTTTTTAGATTTTATTTATTTTTTGAGAGAGAGAGACAGAGATAGAGAGAGAGCACAAGTGGGTAGGAGAGGGAGAAGCAGGCTCCGCACAGAGCAGGGAGCCCGATGCGGGACTCAATCCCAGGACCCTGGGATCATGACCTGAGCTGAAGGCAGACGCTTAACCAACTGAAACACCCAGGCGCCCCAAGAATATCCTGTCCTCTGGGCAGCGGCTTTTTCCCCACGTTCATTGTTCTCCATGGCTGTGCCCTCTGGGATTTTGGCTCTGTCGTCTGAGACATTTTTCTTTTTCTAAATGAAATGACCATGTTTTTAACGGAGTAGAATTTGCAGCCTGTTGCCTGCCTACAGAAAGTTGGAGACAAAAGTGTCTTTTCATTTTAAACTGTCTGTCTCTTTTAGTTTATACTTATCCTACTCTCTTAAAAAATGTGTGGCTTTCCATGTATAAGATCTAGTCCATTCTACTGGAAAAAGCCACATCTACTTTTCTTTTTAAGACTGGCTTCTGTGTCTGGACTTCCTCATGGCTAGTCTAGCTTCTTTATATGATGGATGAGTTTCAAACACAGCCAGAAAACACATTTTATGCACAAGCGTTTTTCAAGCCTTTCCTTGCAACAAGTTTGTTAGCATCCCATTGGCCAATTTAAGATACATGGCTAAATCCAAATTCAAGGGATGTTGAAAGAGATCCCACTCCTTAATGGAAGATGCTGTGGACATTTTTTTATAATCCACCATATTATTTAACAGGTGATTTTTCTTGATTTATGTTTGCTATAGACTGAATATTTGTGTTCCCCAAAATTCATAGGTTGAAACCTAATCCCCAGTGTGATAGTATTTGGAGGTGGCCTTTGAGATATGATTAGGTCATGAGAGTGGAGCCCTCACAAATGGCATTGGTGCCCTTTCTCAAGAGGCCCAAGAGAGCTCCTTTGTCCTTTCAACATGTAAAATTATTGCAAGAAAACAGCCAACTATGAATCAGGAAATGGACCCTCATCAGACACTTAATCTGCCAGTACCTTTATCTTAGACTTCCCAGCCTTGAGAAGTGAGAAAAATATCTCTGTTGTTTATAAGCCACTCAGTCCATAGTATTCTAACACCCCATACTGACTAAGGCAGTATTACCTATGAAACAGCTTTTCACATGTGATTTTATTTTTCAATTCTATCTCATTGTGTAATTAACTAATCATTATTTATGATGCCTCTTAGATATGGTTGGTTTCAATGGGAGACAAGTTCCAAGGAACAGGTCATCCTACACCAGAACTAGACAGATACTGTCTTAAGGGAAGCAAAAGAGATAAAGAGTCAGTGAAATGTAATAAAATGAAGCCCGACTATTTCCACTCAAAGGTTATTTTTCCTTCTTACAAAAGTGTCTGGATAGAGCAGCCCTTGTTACAAGGGCTTGCCATTTCATGTTCTAGATAAAGTCTATCCTAGTGATAAGGATCTCTGTCTGAAGAAGAAAATGGCAGGTTTTTGTTTACAAAATCTCATTCTTAGAATGGATGTTACCTAGATCATTCTAGAAAGATGGAATCAAAAATTTGAATGAGTCAGAAGTGGCTCATCTTAAGAGCCATGTACTCCTTCTTCAGTGATGCAGAGGTAAATGGACCCACGTGTACTCCAAAAGATGTTTATTGGGTAACATCTGTGATAACAGCTGTGGCCTGGGAGATTCACATATAGAACACCATATTTCCCTGCCTTCCAGAGGGCTAAAGGACTTTGGCCTATGAACTTTTCCCCAGTTTTCTTTTCTTTTCTTTTCTTTTCTTTTTTTTTTTTTTTTAGGATTTTATTTATTTAGTTGAGAGAGAGAGAGTGAGCATGAGCAGGGGGGAGGGGGAAAGGGAGAAGGAGAAGCAGACTCCCCGCTGAGCAGGGAGCCCAATGCAGGGCCTGATCCCAGGACTCTGGGATCATGACCTGAGCTGAAGGCAGCCGCTTAACCAACTAAGCTACCCAGGTGAACCCCCCACCATTTTCTATACTTTGTAACATTCCCTGGGGAGTCTTCACAAACTTTTAGTGGGAGGATGACCCACACAGCCTCAGGAAAAAAAAAAATACATAAGGCTGAATCTCTTACCACGCTGGTGAGAAAAGACTTGGAACCAAGTCAATTTAAAGAAGAAAATATTTTTTACTCCCAAATTTTGTGGAGCAATTTCATTTCCAAATTATCTGTCTCATTCATAGTTCCTTCTGTGAAACTTATCTGCCTGCAGCCCCTGGAAGACACATCTACTTTTCCTTCTCCATCCAGGTCTGATTGGATCAGGCTTTGGCATCACCAGGGCAAAGTACTCAGCCCCTCTAAATTTTATATGTGGTGAAAGTACCTACTTAAAGCACGGTTTGGAACATAAAATTAGAAAATTTTAATACAATGCATGGTACACACGGAATACTTAGTATATATTAGACAGCATTATTACAGCCACATTTAATTGAATGTTGATAGTTCAGATATTCATATACTCCCAATAGAACATTAGTATATGAAGAAATGCTAATACACTGTTCACAAACTGGTATCTTGTTTGTTTGCCTTGTTTATAGAGATATAAACACTTTTTTAGAGTTTTGCTTGAAGTTGTTAAGAGGATGTTAAAATTGAATATTTCTACTTTTTGTTTTGGCCAGGCTTCCAGAGTCCAAGCACAAAACATTAAGATTTCAATGCTCACGTTCCAGTACAAGATTCTAAACTATTTAGATAAGATATGTTGGAAAAAATAAACTTGTCTTCAGCTCACAACTTATCAAATGCATCTCATGCAATAAAACAGTTACAGGAGAAAGAGGAAGATTAAGTATAAGCTACAGTGTCTCTTTCCAGTCTCATCCTTTATGATTTGGGCATTAGGGGTCAGAAGCTGGTAAAATTGATCAAGAAGAGATCATGTGGGCATTCTGACATGGGTCAAATTGTTTCAGGGACAAAGTTTAGTTCTACTTTTATAGATGATGTGATGCTCTTCTAGCACTGTGAGGACTGGGAACTCTGACAGCACCTTCACCCAGTGAGTGTCCTTGGTATAAACATCGACATTCCCATAACAGGTCATGGCATAGTTGAGGCTTCTTCAGATAATTTTAGAGACAGAAATGGAAGCAAGAGTTCAAGAATCAGAGAACAGCATACACTGAGGGAACTAGCAGGGGGAGACTGCCTTTTGAAGAATACATGGAGTACCTCTAGGGTATACTGTCTGGCATGACTCGACATTATGAGGAGTGGCTGGGAGAGTAGTGATATCCTGTTAATACCTGGTAGGAAGCTATTGAGTCAGCAGGTATTTGAGTTAAGTATTATTGTTATTGTTATTGATACTTTAAAGAGTATTTGATTTCTATCAGTTATTGAAGGTAACAGCTACATGAGTAGGTTTGTTGTTGTTTTATTTGTTTTCTGAATGTGAAACTGCTGAGAAGCAGCATTGTTGAATATGTGAATATGTGGGACTCACATTCATGAAATTATCAGCCAGTGAGTATATTTGATAGGGAGCAAATGAGATTTTTTTTTTTTTTTTTAAAGATTTTATTTATTCACTTGAGACAGAGAGAATGAGAGTCAGAGAGCATGAGAGGGAGGAGGGTCAGAGGGAGAAGCAGACTCCCCGCCGAGCAGGGAGCCCGATGCGGGACTCGATCCCGGGTCTCCAGGATCATGACCTGAGCCGAAGGCAGTCACTTAACCAACTGAGCCACCCAGGTGCCCCAGCAAATGAGATTTTTAATTGCCTTACAGAACCAATCCAATAGAGTTTTAGAACAAGCTGACAGGAATTTAAAAGTGTACTTCAAAATAAGATGTTATTGTGCATAAAAATATAATACTTATTAGTCTCACCAACTATGTATGTGGATATGACACCCTATCACTTTCTGAGAAAAGTAGATCATGCTAGAAAATATTTTCCAAGTCATCCACCAAAATAATTCACGGACAGGTGAGTGCTGCCATTTTTGGGAAAACCCAGTGCTTCTGGTTATTAACTTCTGGCCATTCATTACAATTGTGGTCCTCAAACTTTACCATGCATCAAAATCATCTGGAGGGATTATTAAAACTCAGACTGCTGTATCCCAACCCCAAAGTATCTGATTCCATAAGTCTTGGTAATAATTTGCATTTCTAACAAGTTCCCAGGTGAAGCTACTACTACTGCTGAGGGGGACTTTGAAAACTTTTGCCCTAGAATAAATTTCAGCTAGAATTCTATGAGCTGCTGAAGGGACCAAGTTGAGCAGATCATGAAGATCTATTGAACATTTTAGAGGATCACTGGAATCATCTAAATGGCCCTATCTTCAAACACCATGGTTGGGGATCTTCAGGTATATCCTATAGAATGCATCATTGATTTAATAAAACCAAAACAATTATGTCAGCTCATGGGAACCATCACTTGGAATTTTCCCATCTCTACCAAGAACTT
This sequence comes from Neomonachus schauinslandi, assembly GCF_002201575.2. Taxonomy (NCBI): domain Eukaryota; kingdom Metazoa; phylum Chordata; class Mammalia; order Carnivora; family Phocidae; genus Neomonachus; species Neomonachus schauinslandi. Next base: position 113,980,220 of record NC_058403.1, read on the forward strand.
TGGTATTTATTGCCTTTGCATGTGCATCTGAGATGTCAACTTTGCTGGCCCTTTCTACCCTCGAATGACTGTGTTCTCAGAACTGTTCCACAACCATCATGTAGGAATCATCATTCCTAGCAATACAATTGGATCAGTTGGCATCTGTTCCACAAGCAAATTTTGCAGGATAATTTTGGACAATTATCAGTATCCAAACTACTAGATAACTAGAGAAGTTTTGGGTTTGGATTAGTTTGGCCTAGCATGGATTCTGTATGTTTATAAACAAAAGTCTATTGAATGACTGTCCTTTGTCTAAGCAAAAGAGTCATCTTTGTTTTTGTACAGATATTGGACACACTGGTAGTATAGCACTGTTTTCTTGGTTTTTATGTAAGAAAACAAATGCTAGAATCAATGTGGTTATAACTGCACACACTTTTTGGGCTAATATGTCCTGGTTACATACATCAATGTAATCTGGATGTCATAGTCTGGAATTTAATGTTGGTGTCAAACATCAGAAATTGTTGTAGATGGTCACTTCATGACTATGTATGTGTCAGGTACATGTGACCATCCTATACCACTGGAATTTAATTTTGGTGTCAAACATCAGAAATTGTTGTAGATGGTCACTTCATGACTATGTATGTGTCAGGTACATGTGACCATCCTATACCACTAGTACTAGAGTAAAATGCTTGAAGTCATCAAAGCAGACCTTCCTTAACTTCCTACTAATCCATCAGCAAATTTATTTGAATTCACGTTCATACTTTCTTTTTTTGGTCTTGTCACAAAAGAAGAGGCACCTAACTTTCTTCCCACCAAAAAGGCAACCAAACCACTGGTGTTCCAGATGCTTTCACCCTCCCAAAGCATCTTACCCACTCAATTACTCCTTTCTCTCCTTTATCTTCAATCTCCCTCCCTAGAGCAGAATGTTACTCAATGTGTGGTCTTTGAATCAGCAACATTAACATAATCTGGGAGTTTCTTAAAAAGGCAAATTCATAGGCCCCACGCTAGACATATATGTTTTAACAAATTCTCAGGTAATTTTGTCACTCAAGTATGAGAAGCCCTAGAATTGGGTGCAGTGGCTCTTAGACTTATTTACACATTGGAATTACCTGGAAGCTTAAGAAGCTATTGATGCTTTGAACCTATCCCCAGTGATTTATTTCATTCATCTAAGATACAGCCTGGGTACTGGATTTTTTTTTAAATAAATTTTTCTTAAGAGCAATTTTAAGAACATTTTTAATATCATAGAAATTCCTCATCTGCCTTCTGCCCCCACATACACACAGGAATTTTTAAAAGATCTCCAGGTGATTCTTATGTGCAGTCACGTTTAAGAACTACTCTCAAAAATATTTTTCTTATCAGTATTTTTAAATAGCATTTTCTTATTTTCCTCAAATTCCCCTCAATCACGTATCTACCTCTAAAATTTTTGTTTTTCTTTCATATATAAACTTAAATTTTCTCTTTCTCCACTTCCTCACCTCCTATTTAGCACAGAGTTCACCGTGATTTCTCCTGCATTTCCACCATTCTCTTATTTTAGATACTTTTAGATCTTACCTTACTTGACTGCTCTGGGCATTTGGTGCTGACCCCTGAACTCTTCCCTTTCATTGGTTTCCAGATAACTCAATCTCTGAGTTGATTCCCCACTTCTCACTTATTCTCAGTCTCTTAGCCTTCCTCCTGTGTCTATCCCTTAGATGCTGATATTCCTCAAGTTTACATCTCAGGCGCTCTTCTGGACTATCTAGTTGCCACATAGCAAGAAAACTGGGGACATGTGGAGAATTTTTTTAAATTAACTTTTAATGTATTAATGAATAGCATGTGAATAGTCTAAAAAGCCAAACACAGATAAAGACTTAGAGGTTTCTGGCTACTCTGCATTTTCCACAAAAAAATAAAATAAAATAACTTGCTGGGATTTTTGTTTGGAAATTCATTGAATCCATAGATCAATTTGAGGAGAAATGATACTTTAATAATATTAAGACATCCAATCTGAGAACATGGTATATCTCTCTTTTATGTAGGTCTTTATTTCTGTTATGTAGGTTTTATACTTAACAGAATAGAGATTTTACACATTTTTCATTACCTTGTTTTACTAGATATTTGACTTTTGGTGATATTTGTTTTGGTGCTGTTGTACATGGCATCTTTTAAATTACATTTCCTAATTTTTGTCTCTAGCACATGGAAATACAAGTCATTTTGTGCATATTGATTTGTATACTATCACCTTGCTAAATTTACTTATTAGTTCTAATAATTTCTTTGTAGAGTTTTTTTAGTTTTTTGTACACATAATTGTCATTGGTCAATAAAAATAATTATACTTTACAGTTCCCAATCTTTATGGATTTGCTTTTTTTTCTTGCTTTTTTGAATTGGATAGGGCCTCCAATATTATGGTGAATAAAAGTATTGGCAGTAGACATTTTTGCTTTGTTCCCAACTTTCTTTAAGGGAAAATTTTTTGATATTTCATTCATATGTAGTCAGCTCTAGGTTTTTTGGCAACTACTCTTAGTCAGATTGAAAAAGTTTAACTCTATTTTCTAGATTGCTGAGATTTTTACCAACTTAAATTTAATTATATGACTTTTATGCGTCTGGTGATAAGGTAATATGATTTTTCTCCCTATTCTGATGGGCTAGTGAACCACATTGACTGATTTGGGATTATATCAATCATAATGTTTTGTTTGTTTTTGCTCAGCTATATTAGTTGATATTCTGTTAAAGATATTTACTGTGCTCATGAGTGATTTTAGTCTGTAATTTTCTCTTCTTGTAATATTCCTGTTATGGAATCAGGATCAAAATCAGCAGTGGTCTGCTGATAGATGTGCAATCATTGGCTTTCCAGGAGAATAAAAGGCCTTGGTTTATAGTGATTGGTGATTACCTTGGTGAACATATTCCCGTGACAGCTGATTTCAGTCTATCAATGTGATGCCACTGAATGCAGAGTTGAGAAGAGATGCTCTCCACTGGCTCTTCTCAGCCTGTACAAGCTGGGTCCAGCATACCACTGGTATGACCTAAAAAAAAATAAGTTGGGAATTGTTCTATCATGCTTTATACTCTGAAGTAATTGCTGTAATATTGGCATTTCTATGTCTGCTTTAAATCTTTGTTAGCAGTCACAAGGTTTTGAGTAATTAGTTTGGCCTTATGACTCCTGAAATATATATATTTTTTTCTTTTTCTTAATGTAAAAAAAAACTGCTCATTTCAACAAAGAGCATATCATCAGTTGCACCGTGTCTTTCAAGAGAAGCTCATAGTTAGTATGTAAATGCCATATTGCCATATTCCAGGAAAAAGAAAATCAAATGAAGAAAAAGGTAAAAAGAATCTATGATCCCACTACTGGACAAGTACATCTGTAGCTGGCTAAATAATTAGCAGTGGATTTTGTCAAATGCTATTAGAGAAAGATTTATGTTAATCACTTTGTGTTATGCTAGGACACTAGTTTAATCAGAGGCTCACTTTCTTTTTAGCTAAAACATTAGCTAAATCACACTGGGAAAATAAAACCCGGAGGTGGAAACTAAGTGGAAACATTGCTTTTAGGTAATGAAGCACTTATGTATCCATTTGGGGGATTCATTAAGTTTTAGTTTGGGGAAGTTTTCCCTCACCTGAAAAATGCATAATTACAATTGAGATATACAGTTGCCAAAATATGGCTACAAGGGAAATTTGGCATTTAATTTCTTCAAACATTCCAACAAAATTTGGCTAAATTTTAGGGGTCCAAAAATAAAAAAGATGAATAAGACTGTATTCCACTACTTAAGTAGCCTAGTAAGGGACAAACACATTTAAACCAATAACAACTCTAACAGGTGCCAATAACAACTCTGAAAGGTGATAAGGGAAATTAATGAGATTTACATAAAGTGCTATAGAAACACAAGGAGAGAACCATACATTCTTTCTAGGTGGGAGACAAAGTCTATCCAGAGTTATTGTCTGTCTGTCTATCTCTCTCTCTTTCTCTCCCCCACCACCCTCATCCACAGATTTAGTATTTACTAGTTTAAAGAAAGGTCAAAGTATCCCTTCAGTAAATCAGAGGAAGTTACTTTTGTTCCAAGTCCTATTGTTTGCTAAGAAGTTTGCTTAAGCCAAATAAAGTGGCATTCATTCCCAGCAGGATATCTTCCTTTGAAGAACTCCAGAAGCATCACCATTGGTGAAGAGCACTTCAGCAACAAGTGAGCACAACACATTCAGGATCAATGAGTACCATTCTCATAGGAAAGAGATAACTGGTATCTGAGAGGTGAAGCTGTTTTACTAATGATGAGAAGAAATCGGTCTCAAAATTGTCCAAAATGATCTTGCTTATTGATTAGGATTGGTTTTATTGTATCTTTAAACATGAAGAGTGTTAAAAGTTGAGATATTTTCTGGGAGCAGGACCAGCTACATAATTTTCTGGGCCCAGTGCAAACTAAAAATGCAGTGTCACTTATTCAAATACCAGTAAAATTTCAAGATGGCAACAGCAGTACATTAAACCAAGCATGGGGCCCTTTCTTACTGCATAGTTCCCAGGCCCATGAAGCCAGTCCTGACCAGAGGGCAGTATCACTTTACACATTGGAGCAAGCTAAATCTTTGTCATTTGGTCTAGAATGGGAAACCATAAGCTTTGAAATGTAGCAAATGCACATCTGAATACCACTTCCATCACACGTTACCTACTGGATGTTGGATAAGTTATGAAATTTCCCATGTTCCTCACTAAAATGTGGCCATACAAATTAAAACTTCCATTGCAAGTTCCAATAATATACATGAATACATATGTGCATTTTCATCTAGTGAGTTTAAAAGTATTATAAAAAAGAGTTTGTGCAGGGATGCCTGGGTGTCTCAGTCAGTTGAGTGTCTGCCTTCGGCTCAGGTCATGATCCCAGGGTCCTGGGATCGAGTCCCACATCGGCCTCCTTGCTCGGTGGGGAGCCTTCTTCTCCCTCTGCTTGACACTCCCCCTGCTCGTACTGTCACTCTCTCTCTCTCTAGCAAATAAACAAATAAAATCTTAAAAAAAAAAAAGGGAGTTTGTGCAAATTAGTGGCTTTACAATATTGTCGTTAGCTTTAGAAAAATAATTATGTTAAATTAAAACAATCCATTCTTTTTTTTAAATTTCTTTGTCCATTGATGACATCCTTCATTGCTAAATCACAAGTTAGATCATTAGAAAAATAATTTTAAGATCAGGTTTTTAAATATTTAAATGAAAGAGAGTTAGGATAAAGAACATAATAGAATGTGAATTATATATATTCTGCATATTATATTCTTTATTATAACATTTCACCATTATTTTGGGTATTCATAGGTAGATTCATTTAATTTACATTGCATTCAATAATTTAAAAAATCATTTACTAAAACAGTATGGTACTGTCATAAAAACAGATGCATAAATCAATGGAACAGAATATAGAGCCAAGAAATGAACCCCCACAAATAAGGTCAATTAATTTATGACAAAGGAGCCAAGAATAAAAATGGACGGTTTCTGTAATAAATGATTCTGGGAAAACTGGAGTTACATAAAAAAGAATAAAACTGGACCACTATCTTACACCATATACAAAAATTAACTAAAGACAGATTAATGATTGAATGTAAGACCTGAAACTGTAAAACTCCTAGAAGAAAACATTAGTGGTAAGCTCTTTGACATTGGTCTTGGTGATTTTTTGGATTTGACACCAAAAGAAAACAAACAAACAAAAAAAAACCACAAAAATGCACAGGTGGAACTATCAAACTACAGAGCTTCTGCACAGCAAAGGAAACCATCAACAAAATGAAAAGATAATCTACTGAATGGGAGAAAATATTTGAAAATTGTATATCTGATAAGAAATTAGATAAAAGGGGGCAATTAGCCCAATGGCAAGCAGAAAGAAGAGGATGAAAAGACAAGGACAAGGAGAAAGTATTTGCAAACCACGTATTCAACAAAGAACTATAGAATATAAAAAGAAGTCTCAAAACTAAACAGTAAAAAAAGAATACAATTAGAAAATGATAAAAGACATGAACAGATACTTCACTGAAGATATACAGATGGCAAGTAAACTTATGAAAAAACAGATGTTCAACATCATTAGCCATTAGGAAATGCAAATTAAAACTACCATGAGATATTACTATATACCTAACAGAATGGCCAAAATAAAAATGGTTACCACATGAAATGTTGGCAAAGATCCAGAGAAAATTATCACTGATACATTTACATTGTATGTAAAATGAAATGATATAGCCATTCTGGAAAAACTTGGCAGTTTCTCAGAACAAAACATGCAACTACCACAGCATCTCAGGCATTTATCACAAAGAAACAGAAATGTATATTCACACAAAAGTCATAGAATCTTTATTCATAACAGCCAAAAACAGCCAGATGTCCTTCAATAGATGAATAGTTGGGGCACCTGGGCAGCTCAGTCGGTTAATTTATGTCTCCCTTCGGCTCAGGTCATGATCCCAGGGTCCTGGGGTCGAGTCCTGCATCAGGCTCCTTGCTCTGTGCTTCTCCCTCTCCGTGTGCTCTCTCTCTCATAGGCGTGTGCTCATGTTCTCAAATAAATAAATAAAATCTTTAAGGAAAATAAAGATTTTAAAAAAATAGATGATAGCTAAGAGCACACTGTGTAGTATATGCACAACATGGAACTCAGCAATAAAAAGAACAAACTAGGGATACATGTGCTTTTGATGGATTTCCAGGCAATTGCATTGAGTAAAAAAAGCCAATCCCCAAAGGTCACATTCTGCATGATTCCATTTATACAACACTTTTCAAATAACGAAGTTTTAGAAATGGAGGTTAGATTCCTGGTTTCTAGTGTTTATGAGGGGGAAAAATATATGAGGCAACTGGAGGGGGGTGGGCATAGTTATATAGGGGCAATATGAGGGATACTTGTGATAGTGGTATGTTCAGTATCAAGACTGTTACTGGATATACAAACCTACAGTGGTGATAAAATTATATACAACTAAATCCTCCCCCCCCCACAACACACACACACACACACACACGAGTGTAAGTAAAGCTGGAGAAATCTAAGATCAAGCGTATCAATGTCAATATGCTGGATGTGGTATTATACTACTTTTACAAAATGACTAATAGGGGGACTGGGTGAAATGTTCAAGGATTTCTCTAAATTATTTTTTTTACAACTGCATATGAATCTACTATTATCTCAATAAAATTCATTTAAATATGATTCGTGTAAATATTTCTCCTAGAGACTACTCACAAGAACTTTGAGGTCAGATTAGGCATCAGATTGCTGCTAGAGAAATACTATATAAAAAGTCTCCCAGCCCAGTGCTACCTCCTAGCCACATTCACTAACCCATCTAAACTATACAACAATCTTATGAAAAACGATAGCACCATTCTTAGATGCAAAGAATTGAGATTCAGAAATATTATATAGCTTTCCCAATGTTGCACAGTGATAGAGTTGAAATCTGAACCTGGAACCATCTAAACACAAAGTCTAAGTTATCAAACTTCACAATACTGCATCCTTACACAAGCAGCATTAACATCACTCTGGATTCCATAGGGACAGACATTGTTTACTACTCTCATGTTATTTTCTTAATTTTAATTTTAGTAGAGGAAGACTATGGGAAAAATGTGTACCTTATATTTAAATGCTTCAAATCCAGTTAATGTTTCTTAAATAAAGGGATGTCTGCATGTCAATGGGCTCCTAGTGGGGGTGGTAATTCTCTTAATTTAACATTTGCCCCAAATTATGATAATTAGACCTATTAGTCAAGATGCGTCAGATTCCCAAAAGGTTTCAGTGCATTGAAGTTGTCTACAAAGGGCTGCAATTCTAACCAACATGGACTGTTTATCACAGCAAAAATCTAGTGGTTTTGAGAAGTATGGACATTGTAGGGAGTGCTAATCTCCTGTGTATGATAACTTTTACTATGAATTGGTACAGACCAAACTGAAGTCAAAATGAGCTCTTTTCCAATGTTTTTTTTTGAAGAGACACTGACAAAACCCTCCTCTTCTTTGACAAAGCCCCATTATCTGAGTGATAAATGCAGAGATAATGGGGGATAAAACACACTTAGTAGCAAACAAACAAACAACACAGAGCCCCTGCCAGGACATTATAGTTGTTTGTTTTTTCCTGACTGGACAAGTTGTAGCTTCAGAAGCTTTGAAAAGCTAAACATGAATATATTTTTGATGTTGGGGAAAAAGTCATAAAGAACTAGTTTCAAGAACAGAAGGAAGCAGGTAATGACACTTTATGTCTGAGAAGCATCAACAACATCAAAGGCGATGAAATTCTTGCTTAATTATCAGTAAGTCTATTTTTAGAGAAGCTCTGTCACTTTTGTGGTTCTCTACCAGGTAGTCAGAAAAGAAAATCATTGGGGCGCCTGGGTGGCTCAGTCGTTAAACATCTGCCTTTGGCTCAGGTCATGATCCCAGTGTCCTGGGATAGAGCCCCACATCAGGCTCCCTGCTCCACAGGAGGCTTGCTTCTCCCTCTCCCACTCCCCCTGCTTGTGTTCCCTCTCTCTCTGTCAAATAAATAAATAAAATCTTAAAAAAAGAAAAGAAAAGAAGAGAAAATTATTGTTCCATCACATACACCTAACACTCCCACTCCTTCTTTTCCCTATCCTTCCTTCCACCTCTCCCAGCCCCTTCCATCAGATAAACTAAGGTTCAAGAACATGATGGATGCCACCAAAGGGCAGATGCATACATCTGCACAAAAGAAGAAAAAAGTTTTCATGGAAACTAACAAACACAGAATCAAGCCAGTTTAAAGGAAAAATAATTTCATTATTAAAGTGAAAACATTCAATCAAAAATATTACTAAAAAATGTAGTTAGATAAGTTTTTGTTGAAATGTCCTATTTCATGTGTCAGCATGGAAAAGAGAGGTAAAAGCCCTAGGTAATCCGTCTATAACTGGATGCTCGAATATTATCTGCCCCAGCCCCTTTTTCTAGAAACTGCATATCTACTCATGGACATGGACTACATTTCATCTTGAGGTTACTACAGAGAGAACCAGGCTTTTACAAGATGACCACCCCCTCACTCCACAGTCAGTTGGTTCAGGGACCATTTTCTGCCTTGTGAACTCAGACAGAAAAAGCCAGCCTGTAATTAGAAAACAAGCACCATACAGAGAGGCAGGAAAGAGATGGAGAGGGGAGATATCCTGATTCCATCAAAACACTATAGGTAGAAGCAGTACTTAATTTCTGGGCCCTACACCAGAATAATTAAATCAGAGTCTCTTTGGGTGGAGCCAAGATTTTTCTTAAGATTTTATTTATTTATTTGACAGAGAGAGACACAGTGAGAGAGGGAACACAAGCAGGCAGAGTGGGGGAGGGAGAAGCAGGCTTCCCGCCGAGCAGGGAGCCCGATGTGGGACTCCATCCCAGGATTCTGGGATCATGACCTGAGCTGAAGGCAGACGCTTAACCACTGAGCCACCCAGGAGCCCGGAGCCAAGATTTTTAAAAAACCCCATCAGACTAAAGGTAAGGGGCAGGTAGATTTGAAAATCATGATTCTAGATAGATGTTGAAGCTCAAATGCATTTCCATGTGGAGCTTGGAAGATACCCCAGTATCCATCCAATAAATTACTCTTAACTAATGTAGTTTCTATGCCAAAATTTTAGAATACATCATGAGTACTGCAGAGAAAGATAGCAAAGCAAACAGCAAACATATACCACTTTAAAGCAATGTTACATTTTAATAAGTTAGTTCAAAAAGAAATTTGTCACATACCTACACTGTGATTCTTTTAACCAGAAGTTTTAAAAAATAAGGGAAAAGACCTTGTAGTCCTATATGAATATACAAAATACATATAACTGAATTTGTGTAGTAGGAGTCTAAGTTTCAGGCCCAAGGGAATGCTAAACTTCATTTTTATAAACAAAACAAAACAAAACCTTGCTTACAGAACATAAGTTAATGGCAGAGTCCTAACAAAAACCCTTTTATCATACTGGGCTGTTGTAAAAAGTAAGTAGTTGGAGAAAGTGTCACATTATTTTTCACTTACATTTTTATCTGCATTTTTATTCACTATCCAAGTTATCTTAGAGATAATGTTAAATGAGGAGAGAAAGAACCAACAGAGGAATAAAAGAGAAATTAACATTTTCTTTGGTCCTTATTAGCGCAACAGAGAATTCAGCTTCAGATTATACTATTAGGAGTCCAACTTTGTCTTGGCTTAGTATATTTCCAGAATACATTCACATATACTCTTTCATCTGATCTAATGCTTTACTAACAAAATGTTTGTTTACCTCTTCATTTAAATATATTTGCAATATATGGGATCCTAAATATTTTTTCCTTTTATCCCCCACCTTTCACATCATCCTTGTCTAGCTGCAGTTTCAAATATTTTCTTTCTCATTCCTGCTGCCAAGGAACTTCAACATAGATAACAGAATTTGAGAGTCTTCCCCCCAACAATTTATTTCTTCTTTCACCCTGAGTATAAAACAATGCAACATTTCCCAGGCTTCTTCCTCTAGAGACCAATGCCAACAGTTGCTTCCTAAGTGTGATTAGCTTTCCCAGATGTTGATGAAACTCATGTTTTCATCAAATCCACTTACCCTATGTATGGAACCAGGTGCACTCTCACAGGGTTCACTTTATGGGAAAATGAACATCAGAAATTTATTTTTAAATGTACTTTTTTTTTTCTGAAAATAATTATCTTCCAAGTGTTGATTTTGTTAGATTTACTTGAAAATTTCTTCTGGCTTCATTTTTCCCTTTCAAGCCTTAGGCCAAATTTTTATCTTTTTCATTCTTTGACAAGCTTCTTATATTTCTTCTGGCATTTGCTATAGCTTTTTGATACACGAGAGGATTTAACCAGTTTTTTTTTTTAAGATTTTTATTTATTTATTTATTTATTTATTTGACAGAGAGAGAGAGCACAAGCAGGCGGAGTAGCAGGGAGAGGGAGAAGCAGGCTCCCCGCTGAGCAAGGAGCCCTATGTGGGGCTCGATACCAGGATCCTAGGCTCATGACCCAAGCCGAAGGCAGTTGCCCAACCAACTGAGCCACCCAGGCGCCCCAGGATTTAACCAGTTTTGACACAATTTCTTTTTACCTTATTTTTATAAACTCCTTCTATTTAACTTGTTCCAGAATTCTCTATATCCAAAGTAGGAAGGCACAGCATTGCATCACTCAGCTTTGTTATATATCGCTTTTCTTTTTTCCCTGCTGAGGAAGAATTATAGTTATACGTGCAAAGGGCATCTTCACATCGTCCAGATTGTGCCTATGTCCACCAATTTGATTGGTCAGGAAGATAATCATACTGGTTATAGTCAGCCAAACAATCTTCAATACAAACAATAAAGAATATCACTATGCCTCCATTCTTCAATGAGTTTGCTAATTTTTCTCATATTAACAGAGAAACCAGTTACTTTCTCCTTCAAGGTTCTCTCTGTGTATCTGTTCATCTGCATAACTTAACAACTTTCACTACAGACATGTTGTACCTTGAAATCAGAATCATCACTCAGTAGTTCTTTCCTGAAATATGGTTGTTATACATTTTGTTTAGTTGGTTGTTGTTATTTTTTTATAGTACATTTCAATTCTCTTGAATCTGCCACGAAGAACAGCAAAGGAAATTTTTTCTCTCAGTTCTCAAGGCTGTTTAGAACTCTATATTGGGCTCATGCACCACTTAATTTCTTGTGAAAAATTCTTTAGCATAGACCACCTAAGGTTTTTGGTTTTCCTATTACTTTGTTTCATTGTCTCATTCTAATGGTTTATACTCCAAAATAAATACTTTCTTTTGTCCTGTTTTTCAACAGTTAAAATTTCTCTTTTGATGAAATTTTAATGAGTCAGTAGCTTTATGGGTTTCTGCAAACCTTTATTTGTTTATTTTTCAAGACCTAGAGAAGTAAAAATTGACAGGGAATTCTTTCATCTTCTTATAGACAGATTCACTCTTTTCAAACAGCCTGGAACTTGTCCAAAATTTGTAGACAAGGAAGATTTTAATGTACTCTTATACTGGAGGAAAAGTATTGTGTTAATTTGCAGAAATTGTTGATTCTATTAGCTCAGAAATGATAACCAGATAATCTAAACAGAACACAGAAATAATCAAACTAAGCAAGCTAGAAAAATCCAAAAGAAAAGTGTTCTTTCCAATATTACTTTAAAAAACCTTTATTCAAATAACTATTCAATTGTGAAATATTCATCAAGTGCTTATTAATCACCTACTGTGCCAGAACTGTACAATTCCCTAGACACAGATTGGAGGAAGCTGTCCTCATGGGGCTTGTAGCCCTTTCTCTTTTAATCTTCACAAAGATTCTTTGAAACATGAAATTTGGCATTATTATGCCAATAATACATAAGAATAAAGATTCAATGTCTTGTCCATGGCCAAACTGGAGCTCAAACCTCCATATTCCTTTTGGGGACTTTTTCATATATAAAAATGCAATTTTATTGTCATTTTTGAAAAGACATGCTATCAAGATATTAAGAATAAACCAAGAAATGGATTGGAAGAACAAATATTGTTTAAATGTTTATGCTACCTAGAGCAATCGATACATTTAATGCAATCCCTATCAAAATACCATCCACTTTTTTCACCAAGCTAGAACAAATAATCCTAAAATTTGTATGGAACAAGAAAAGACCCCAAATAGCCAAAGGAATGTTGAAAAACAAAACCAAAGCTGGTGGCATCACAATCCCGGACTTCAAGCTCTTTACAAAGCTGTAATCATCAAGACAGTATGGTACTGGCAGAAAAACAGACACATAGATCAATGGAACAGAATAGATAACACAGAAATGGACCTCAACTCTATGGTCAACTCATCTTTGACAAAGAAGGAAAGAAGATCCAATGGAAAAAAGACAGTCTCTTCAACAAATGTTGTTGGGAAAATTGGACAGCCACATGCAGAAAAATGAAACTGGACCATTTCCTTACACCATACACAAAAATAGACTCAAAATGGATGAAAGGCCTAACTGTGAGACAGGAATCCAGCAAAATCCTTGAGGAGAACACAGGCAGCAACCTCTTCAACCTCAGCTGCAGCAACTTTTTGCTAGACAGGTCTCCAAAGGCAAGGGAAACAAAGGCAAAAATGAACTATTGGGACTTCATCAAGATAAAAACCTTTTGCACAGCAAAGGAAACAGTCAACAAAACCAAAAGACAACCGACAGAATAGGAAAAGATATTTGCAAATGTCTTATCAGATAAAGGGCTCGTATCCAAGAGCTATAAAGAACTTATCAAACTCAACACCCAAAAAAGCAAATAATCCAGTCAAGAAATGGGCAAGAGAGATGAACAGACATTTCTGCAAAGAAGACATCCAAATGGCCAACAGACACATAAAAAAATGCTCAACATGACTTGTCATCAGGGAAATACAAATCAAAACCACAATGAGATACCACCTCACACCAGTCAGAATGGCTAAAATTAACAAGACAGGAAATGACAGATGTTGGAGAGGTTGTGGAGAAAGGGGAACCCTCTAACACTGTTGGTGGGAATGCAAGCTGGAACAGCCACTCTGGAAAACAGTATGGAGGTTCCTCAAAAGGTTGAAAATAGAGCTACCCTATGACCCAGCAATTGCACTACTAAGCATTTACCCCAAAGATACAGATGTGGTGAAACGAAGGGGCACCTGCACCCCAATGTTCATAGCAACAATGTCCACAATAGCCAAATTATGGAAAGAACCCAAATGTCCATCGATAGACAAATGGATAAAGAAGAGGTGGCATATATATATATATATATATATATATACACGCACACACACACAATGGAATACTACTTAGCTATCAAAGAAAAAGAAATCTTGCCATTTGCACCCACGTGGATGGAACTAGAGGGTATAACTGAACTAAGTCAATCAGAGAAAGACAATTATCATATGATCTCACTCATATGTAGAATTTAAGAAACAAAACAGAGGATCATAGGGGAAGAGAGGAAAAAATAAAACAAGATGAAATCAGAGAGGGAGACAAACCATAAGAGACTCTTAATCAGGAAACAGACTGAGGGTTGCTGGAGGGGAAGGGGGGTGGAGGGATGGGGTAACTGGGTGATGGACATTAAGGAGGGCATGTGATGTAATGAACACTGTGTATTATATAAGACTGATGAATCACTGACCTCTACCTCTGAAACTGATAATACATTATATGTTAATTAATTGAATTTAAATTAAAAAAAGGAAAAAAAATAAGAGACAAAAAAAGAGACCCCCTCAAAAAAGTAAACCAAGAAAGAAAATAAAAGAAACGGAATCATTTGTTTGTTTGTTTGTTTTCCTTTCACTTGGATAATTTATACTATGAATTAATGAAACTCAATTGCTTATTTTGCAGCAATCTCTTCTGCAAGCAAAAAATCCATTGTTTCCTACTTGGATTCATCCCTTCATTCTTCAAATAATTTAGTGCCAGATGTGTATCATATACTATGCTTGGCTTCACTCCAACTTCTTTCAGGATAAATGAAAGAACCAGGACAGACTTTCTGGAACCCAGTTGTATATTCTTTCCATTAAATCCTTTCCATTTGCATCTTGGTGCATCTGACAGTTACACTTCATCCTAACAAAGCTGCATGTCATTATCTCTATTGGGTTTGCCTTTTCTGAAGCTGTAGTGTTCCTGGTTCTGTGGCATTATCAACCTACTTCTTATGCATTAGGTGATATCTTCATTCTTTGGTCCAATATAAATATATTATCTCCCTTGCACTGTAAAATTTTTATCCATCCACTCCAAAGCCTCTTTCACATAATGTAATTAATATGTCAAAATATCTATTTCAGGCTAATTTTCATGAAACTGAGTTCCATATTTACATTTTTATGAACAGCATTAGTTTTTACCTTCCAAGACATTTTATAATTCATAAAGAAAGATTAGATTTCCTCATTAGAATGCTTTAAGGACTTACTACATTGCTGTGGGTCCTATAGACACATAACAGCTCTATATTGCCAGATGAACTTTGATATTTTCAGGCTACCCTATCTTACATTGCCTCTTCATTCCCTGACCTTCTCCCTTTCTTCTCTACCCTCAACATCTGGCAAGACTGAGGAGTGGCTGAAAAATGGAAGGTAACAAAAACCACAATTCTTTTATTTTTCCTTTCACATGTCAAGGACTTCTTTTTATCTTTCTGTTTCTAGACATGGTGGATTCATCCTGCAGCTCAGTATGTGGGAGGCAAAGTAATAATGTGGAAGAGATGTGAAACTGGGAACTGATGGTGAGAGTAAAAGCACCCAGAATATCAAGATGGCAGTGGTGACAAACTCTCTTTGACCAAACCCTAGCCAGGCTCTTCTAAGTCCTCTTCTTGACTAAGCTACAACCTTGGCCTACAAAGACCTGAACAAAATGCTAATATAGTTTCTAACAGCTCAAGACCATATCCCTAGGATGCCCCTAACCCCTCCCCCCCTTAAAGTACCTGAGAAAACTCAAGGCTGCCAAAATAATTAACTGTTTATTCTAGCCAAGCTTTGAAGATAAGGTCTTCCAGTTTCTATGGGATAGTAGGAGCCTAACTTCAACAGGAACAGGTTACCAAACCCAAAGGGGTTTCACTGGACCAATCCCCCCCTCCCATTTTTTGTAATTTTAACTTCCCTGACTCAGTAAGGCCCCACTCATTCCCTGCCTTATCCCTCCTACTCCCTTCAAATCACCCAGTCACCTCTATACAAATCAAAATTGAGTTAAAGTCATGCTGAACTCTTTCCCTGTTATAATAGTATATTACCAATAAAAATCTGATCTTACAATTCAAAATTATTGTTTTAAAGATTTATTTATTTATTTGAGAGAGAGTGTGGATGCAAGTGTGCACTGCACACAGGGTGGAAGAGCAGAGGGGGAGGAAGAGGGAGAATCTTAAGCAGACTCCCCATTGAGCACAGACCTGACAGGGGGCTCAATCCCATGACCCTGAGATCATGACCTGAGCTGAAATCAAGAGTTGGTTACTTCACCGACTGAGCCACTCAGGTGCCCCTGATCTTACCATTTAAAGTAGTGTCCAATTTCCTTTATCTTTAAAAGCAGGAGCAGGTGGTGGCTATCAGGGAGGTGGCCAGCAATTATAGCTTATAGAATGTATATCACTCGTACCCAGCCCAGAGCCTCCATAACTCAGATCTTCACCACAGGCTACTGAGTCAGTTTTTGTTACTCTTTTTTTTTTTACAGATTCAAAAAAAAATGTTTGTAAGCTTGTGCTTTCAAAAGGAGACACTATTCACTATTCATCCTCATTGTGATGTCCAAGAAACCTAAATATTTGGTTCATAGCAGACACTTAAAAATGGTGAATGAAATCATATCAGAATAGGTATTTGATACACTTCAATTTCCTTATTCCATTAGAGCTCTAAATGCTGAATTTATTAACTTTTCAAATTCTAAGATCTAGCTAATACTCTTAGCTGTATAAATTCAGCTTTGAACTTGTTTTCTAGTTCTAGATACTTCCTCTACAGATTCTTTCCTCTGTTTTCTAGTTCTAAATTCTTCCTCTAGTTCTAGATTCTTTCTCTTTGTAGGAAGATTCTTCCTGTTCCTACATACTCAGTTGAAACAATTGTTATCTTGTCCCCTACTACAGAGTAATATGTTTATATTATATACAGTATATTTCAGAACATACATAAGTGAAATATAAAAGGTACATGAAATAAAGGATTCCAGGCTCAATTTAAAATCTAAATATAAAGACCATATTTAGAAAAGCAATGCAGAACAGATTGTAGGAATCACTTAAGAATATCTAAACCCACACGTTATTCTGAGAGTAAACAAAGGATTAGGAGAGCACTAGCCAGGAAGTTGCTGGGGAAAAGACTATAAATGGAATGTATTTGTCAAGTGAAGGATAAAGTAATAAAAATGTAACCCATAATTATTGTGAAATATAGCATTTGCTTTTGCTGGGTTATGACCAATAACCTTCTATTATTTCACATAGTTAAGGTCTAGCTAAAACACCAAACCAATTAAGACCTGCTGCACACTTCAAAGGGAATAAGCGATCATGACAAAGTTGACCCTTGAACAATTCAAGGGTTAGGATCACCAACTTTCCACAAAGCTGAAAATCCACATATAATTTTGACTTCCTCAAAATGTAACTACTAATAGCCTACTCTTTTTTTTTTTATTAAAGATTTTATTTATTTATTTGAGACAGAGAGAATGAGAGAGAGAGAGCACATGAGAGGGGGGAGGGTCAGAGGGAGAAGCAGGCTCCCTGCCGAGCAGGGAGCCCGATGCGGGACTCGATCCAGGGACTCCAGGATCATGACCTGAGCCGAAGGCAGTCGCTTAACCAACTGAGCCACCCAGGCGCCCATAATAGCCTACTCTTGACCAAAAGTCTTCCCAAACACTCGATTAACACATATTTTATATATGTATTATATATTGTATTCTTATAATAAAGTAAGCTAGAGAAAAGAAAATGTTAAACAAATCATAAGGAAAATACATTTATAGTGTCGTACTGTGAAAAATACATTTATAAGTGGACTTGCACAGTTCAAACCCATCTTGTTTTAAGGTCAACTATATTATTCAAGTTGTAAGGCCTCTAATATGATTCCTAAGAAATCTTCTGGTTCAAGAAATTGAGAAAGAAAATGGAAGGGAGAATAAAAATTATGGGAAAATGAAAAAAAAAAGTTTCTACAATTTTTTTTCACACAAGACTTCGTTTTGACCAACTGTTCACAAAGTAAGTTAGAAGTGATTTAAAATCAGTTACTACCCAAGTCCATTAAAAAGTGCTGGAAATATTTGAAGCACATACTTCATAGAAAGGTCACATTTTTAGCCTGCTCAGGGTAACTTATTGGGTTGCCTTCATTTCTGCCCCTTGATGAACCAGATAATGACAAAACTATCATAAGCTAATAAAGATAAATGTTGAAGTTCACTTCTGATATATGTAGTTGCCATTATGTGGAAATATGAATGAATGAAAGATGAATTAAATTATAAATCAATATAACTGCATTTTGTTCAACTATCAGAAACTTATCCTATACATATTAGTCAGGGTTCTTGAGAGAAACACAACCAGTAACATGTATTAAAGATAGATACAGAGACAGAAAGAGATAGAGAGAAAGGAAGAGAGTAAGGGAGAGAGAGATTTATTCTGAGTTACATGATTATGGAGGCTGAGAAGTCCTATAATCTGCTACCTGCAACCTGGAGGCCCAGGAAAGCTGGTGATGTAATTCCATCTGAATAGAAAGGCCTGAGAATGAAGGAAGCTGACTGTATAAATCCTAGTCTGAGGGCAGAAAAAAATAAGATGAGATGTTCCAGCTCAAGTAATGAGGCAGGAAAAAAAAAGGACAGATTCCTCTTTCCTTTGTCTTTTGTTCTATTCAAGCCCTCAATGGATTGGATGATGCCCACCCACAATGAGGAGGACAATTTACTAAGTCCACCAAGTTAACTGCTAGTCTCATCTGGAAACACTCTCACAGACACACTCAGAAATGTTTAATCTGGGCACCAGGGCTAGTTAAGTTGACACGTAAAATTAACCATCACACTTACATTCACATATTTGATGAAAGATACCTCTTAAATAACAGGAAATTATGATCTGTCATCAAGAAAAAAAAAGGACCCATAGAAATAGACTCAAGATGACTTAGATATGGAATAAGCAGATAAGGATTGTAAAAGTTTTCTTAAGTATTGTCAAGAACTCAAAGAAAAAGATGGCCATACTAAACAAAATGGGGACTCTCAGCAGAGACATGGAAGATACAATAAGGAACCAGATTAAGAGGTTCAAGATGGCAGCACAGGAAGATCCCGAACTCACTTTTTCCCATGGACAAAACCAATCTACAGCTACATATGGAACAATTTCCTCTGAAAAGAACTGAGAATAAGTTGAACAGCCCCTCCACAAAAAAAGATAAAAGGGCCGTATCAAAACAGATTGGAGAGGTACACATGAAATCTCCTCAAAACCCACATTAGTCATGGTGAGCCACAAGCAGGAGGGATCTTACAAACACAGAACTTCTCCCTGAGGAGGGAGGGATTTGTGCTCCACATCAGGTACCCAAACCCTTGGGACCTGCACTGGAGGGATGAGCCTCCAAAATAACTGGTTTTGAAAATTAACAGGCTTGTATCCAATAGAACCAGAGTTGTATGGAATAGAGAGTCTGCTCTTAAAGGGCTCATATGCAGAATCACTCATCCTGGGATCTGGTGCAAAAGCAATAGTTTGAAAAGTCTAGACCACATGTGAAGGAAATTCATTTGTTAATCTTAAAAGTATCTACCAGAGGGCAAAAGCCTATAGAGACTCTCCGCAGGGACAGAAATGATGGTGGGCATCTTTTTACATTTTCCCACCACCTTTTTAGCACCAAGGCTGGTGGGCACCATTTTTGCACTCTAGCTAGTGCTGCCCCCTGCACTGCTGCCAGGGTGGCAAGAAAGAACCCACCCCACCAAGCGGCTTTCTTGGCTCAATCATAACCCCCACACCACTACTGCTCTCATGTCAGAGGTGATGGGCAAGTGCCCTGCCTCCATGTGCCACAGCTGCAGCCCCACCAGAAGTGGTAGGTGAGTGCCCCATCCACCCACACCACTGCCATGGTCCCACCAGAAACAGCAGGTAAACACCCTGCCCCTTACACCTCCCTGCCAAGCCAGAGGATACATGCAGCCCACACAGGGGATACCCCCTGAGCCCTGAGTGCCACACTTTGGTGGAGGGAAGGAATGCATTTCTGGAGCTCAGGGGTCTAAAACAATCAGAGAGACAATCTGAGAGGTAACCAAGAACTAAGGCATGGTTAAATAGTAGGGTTCACCTTCCACATGAGGTCACCCCTTTAAAACTGGAAGAGATAGCTCTTTTGCTTAACACATAGAAACAAATGTAGAGGGACAAGCAAAATGAGGAAACAGAGAAATATATCTCAAATGAAAGAACAAGATAAAACCCTGGGGTGGTGGGGGGGGGACAAAATGAAATGGAGATAAGTAATCTACCTGAAAAGAGTTAAATGTAATGGTCATAAGGATGCTCACCAAACTCAGGAAAAGACAGTATGAACACAGCAAGAACTTCAACAAAGAGAACAAAAATATAAGAAAGTACCAAACAGAAATAACAGAGCTGAAGAATTTAATAACCTAAAAATACACTAAATACACTAAAGGGGTCCAACAGCAGACTAGTTGAAGCAGAAGAACAAGTCAGTCATCTGGAAGACAGGGCAGTAGAACTTACCCAAATAAAACAGCAAAAGGAAAAAAGAATGTTTAAAAATATTATGAATGAATATTAAGGGACTTAGGGGAAGACAAACAGAATAACATTTGCATCATAGGAGTTCCAGAAAAAGAAGAAAGGGGCAGAAAACATATTTTTAAAAAAATGGCTAAAAATTTCCTAAACCTGGGGAAAGAAATGGACATAAAAATCCAGGAATCCCAGAAAATTCCAAACAATGAACCCAAAGAGACCCACACCAAGGCACATAACTAAAATGTCAAAAGTTAGTTTTGATGGGCCAGGGGGCTGCCCTGAGGAGGTGGCGAGGGGAGGGCTGGGCCAGCCAGAGGGTGGGCGACTATGCCCAACTTCTGTGCTGCCTCCAACTGCATGGAGAAGAGCATGCAGTGGGACCTGGCCTTCTTCAGGTTCCTGCCAGATCTGGCCAGATGCCAGAAGTGGGTGGAGAATTGTAGGAGAGAGGACTTAGAAGATAAAACACCTGATCAACTAAATAAACATTATTTATTATGTGCCAAACACTTTGAGACCTCTATGATTTGTAGAACTATACATTTTGCCGAGGCATCTGAAAACGAAAGAATAATTGGGTTATTTTATTTCTCAAATTAATTGAAGCAGATACTTGTGAAGTCATTGGGAGAATCCTTATAGTACAGTTCTTCAAGATAATGCAATACCAACCATATTTTATCTTACCAGTCACTTGAACAATCCATATAGTGGACACAGAAAACGAATAAAAGAATTGAGTGAAGGTGAAATCAGGACACTGAAACAGAAAAAAAAAATTGATGAAACTTCTGAACAGGAGCCAAAACATAAAGAAATAAACAACAGTAAAGCTCAGAACCCCAGTGCAGAGGAAGGGGGTGAAGAACAGGATGAGGACATTTTACCTTTAACCCTTGAAGAGAACGAAAACAAAGAATACTTAAAATCTTTATTTGAAATTTTGATTCTTATGGGAAAACAAAACATACCTCTGGATGGGCATGAAACTGATGAAATCCCAGAGGGTGTCTTTACTCCTGGTGACTTTCAAGCACTACTGGAGTGCCAGATAAATTCTGGTAAAGAGGTTCTGAGAAAGCGCTTTGAGATAACAGTGGTTAACACATTGTTCTGCTCGAAAACACAGCAGAAACAGATACTAGACATCTGTGAGAGATGCACTGGGGAGGAAACCCTCAGGGAAGTGAGAGACTCTCTCTCACTTCTTTTCCATCACCACTGATGACCTAGCGGAGATAGCAGGGGAAGAACACTTTCCTGTGTTGGTGAGGTTTATTGATGAATCTCATAACCTGAGAGAAGAATTTGTGGGCTTCTTGCCTTATGAAGCTGATGCAGAAATTTGGGCTGTGAAATTGCACACTACGATAACTCAGAAGTGGGGGTTAAACATGGGGTATTGTCATGCCAGCCTTACACTGTGTCCAGTGGGTTTTCTTCCAAAATGTTGCTTCTAGTCTTTTAGAGAAATATCCCCAAGCTGTTTACACACTTTGCTCTTCCTGTGCCTTAAATATGTGGTTGGCAAAATCAGTGCCTGTTGTGGGAGTATCTGTTGCATTAGGAACAATTGAGGAATTTTGTTCTTTTTCCCATTGATCTCCACAACTGCTTTTGGAGCTTGACAATGTAATTTCTGTCCTCTTTCAGAACAATGAGGGAAAGGGTAAAGAGCTGAAGGAAATCTGCCATTCTCAGTGGACAGACAGAAATGATGTTTTGAAATGTTAGTGGACCCCGTACAAGCACTTGTTTTGTTTAGATGGTATAAATAGTGATACAAATATTAGATGGAATAACTATAGCTGGTAGAGCTTTTGTACTCTGTAGTGCAGTAACAGATTTTGATTTCATTGTTACCATTGCTGTTCTTAAAAATGTTCTATCTTTTACAAGAGGCTTTGGGAAAAATCTCCAAGGGCAAACCTCAGATGTCTTCTTTGCAGCCAGTAGCTTGACGACAGTGCTGCATTCACTAAATGAAGTGATAGAAACTATTGAAGTGTCTCATGAATTTTGGCTCGAAGAAGCCACAAATTAGGCAACTAAACTTGATATTCAGATGAAACTCCCTGGGAAATTCTGCAGAGCCCAGCAAGGTAACCTGGAATCTCAGCTCACCTCTGAGAGTTACTATAAAGAAACTCTAAGTGGGGCGCCTGGGTGGCTCAGTCGGTTAACTGGATGCCTTCGGCTCAGGTCATGATCCTGGAGTCCCCGGATCGAGTCCCGCATCGGGCTCCCTGCTCAGCAGGGAGTCTGCTTCTCCCTCTGACCCTCCCCCCTCTCATGCTCTCTGTCTCATTCTCTCTCTCAAATAAATAAATAAAATCTTTAAAAAAAAAAAAAAAAAAAGAAACTCTAAGTGTTCCAACAGTGAGACACATTATTCAGGAACTGAAAGATATATTCTCAGAACAGCACCTCAAAGCTATTAAATGCTTATCTCTTGTATCCTCTGTCATGGGACAGCTCAAATTTAACACACCGGAGGAGCACCATGCTGACATGTAGTGACTTGCCCAATCCTGACACACTCTCAGCTGAGTTGCATTGCTGAAGAATCAAGTGGAAACACAAAGGGAAAGATTTAGAGCTTCCATCCATCATTTATTAAGCCCTGCATCTACCAGACATCAAGTTTTTTCCTAATGTTTATGCATTGCTAAAAGTTCTATGTATTCTTCCTGTGGTGAAGGTTGAGAATGAACGCTATGAAAATGGGCGAAAGTGTCTGAAAGCATACCTGAGGAACACTTTGACAGACCAAAGGTCAAGTAACTTGGCTTTGCTTAACAAATTTTGATATAAAACATGATCTGGATTTAATGGTGGGCACATATATCAAATTCTATACAACTAAGTCAGAGCTTCCTACAGATAATTCAGAAACCATTGAAAGTACCTAAGAGACTTTTAAAGTAGGCTTTCTCTTATGTTTGATATTTGGAAAAATCTGTAAGAAATTTGAAAACACCTTACAGAAAAGATGTCAGGTGTACGTAGGCCACTTAATCACTGAATATCTTGACCTATCAACCTCTCATTGAGTACATTAGCCATTGATAACCTGCCTATTTAAATGGCCCCTGTTTAAATTCTCATGCTTTGGAGACATACCTGCTCTTCCAGAAGATAGCATCAAAAGTGCCACATTACAATTCTATGAGATCTTTGCTAATGGCACTTGGGAATTGTTTTAATTAAGTCATTTTAGACATAACATTTATTATCACTAGATCCAACTGTCAGGTATTGAGTTATCAGTTCTTAAAAGGTATAGATTTTGAAGAGGTGTGGGAGGAAGGAATACATTTTATAAAATGTTGCAATGAATCTCAGGAGTGACCTCTGAATAGTAGTAGTGTTAGTATGTTAAAAATCTGTAATGGACAGTTAAGGGAGTTACCAGAGAGAGAGAGAGAAATATGTAAGCTTGCCCAGCAAGGATTGCAGTGTGGATTTAGTCTTCATCAAATGAACTTAAAAGAACAAGTTACACTTAAAGTTTGAATGGGAGAGCCTGCCATTGTTCCACATTGGGTTGTTGCTGTTTACATTACTTTGTTGAGCCTACATCTTCATAAGCTCTTTAGCAAGTATACGTTGAACACCTACATCTTCATAAGCTTTTTAGCAGGTGTATGTTGAACACCTCTGTTCATGGTCAAGACAGGATCAGAGGCCATGGATACTGACAACTGATTTGTCTGCTTTCATCTTTTTCCATGACTATATCTACTGCCTCATCTTATTTATAAACAAAACCTAGAAAACCTACAAAAATAAGTGTTTTGTGGTTTATCTAGGAATAATACAGAAAATATTGCTGTTATTTTGGGTGAAGAAAATCAATTTTGTACAGTTTATTTCAACCTAACTAAAATGTGAATTTTGTTAAAAAAAAAAAGTTAAAGATAAAAAGAGAATCTTAAAAACAACAACAACAAAAACTTGTTACATATAAGGGAACCCCCATAAGACCATCAGCAGATTTCTTAGCAGAAACTTTGCAGGCTAGAAGAAAGTGGCATGATATTCAAAATACTAAAAGAAAAAAAAACCTTCCCAACAAGAATACTTTGCCTAGCAAGATTATCATTACAGAGCTGAAAAAAAAAAAATACTTTTTCAGGCAAATACAAACTAAAAGAGTTCACCATCAAAAAACCAGCCCTACAAAAAAAAGTAGAAGTGATTGCTTTAGGTTGAAAAGACAGGGTAGTAATTAGCAACAAGAAAATATATGTAAGCAAAAAACTCCCTGGTAAAGGTAAGTATATAATAAAGGAGGTGAATTAATCATTTTTAAAGCTAGTATGAAGGTCAAAAAGACAAAAGTAGTAAAAACAACTATACCTACAATAATTTGTATATAAAACAAACACCTATAAAAAAAAAAACAAAAAGGACAGTGAGAAAAAGAACCTAAGCATAATACTACAGAGTTATCGAGCCATAAGGGAAAAAAAGGAGAGAAGAATAAAGGAAAAGAGAGAAAGTACAAAACAGCAAGAAAACAACAAAATGTCAATAAGTACATACCTATAAATAATTAAGTGTGAATAGACAAAATTTTACAATCAAAATATACAGAGTGGCTAAATGGATAAAAAAACAAGACCCATCTATATGTTGCTTACAAAAGAGTCACTTCAGATGGAAGGACACACACTGACTGAAAGAGAAGGAAAGGAAAACGACAATTCATACAAATGGAAATGAAAAGAAATCTGGGGAAGAGAAATTTAGAAAAAAAATAGACCTTAAAACAAAGACTGTAATAAAAGACAAAGATGGGTACTATAGAATCATACAGGAGTCAATCCAATAAGAAGACATAACATTTGTAAATATTTAAGTACCCAACATAGAAGAACCTAAATATAAAAGTGAATACTAACAGAAATAAAAGAAATAGACAGCAATACAATAATATTAGGGGACTTCAATACAACATTTACTTCAATGGATAAATCATCTACAGAGAAAATCAATTAAGAGTTATTCGCCTTAAATGACACATTAGACTGGATAGATATAATAGATGTATACAAAATATTTCATCTAAAAGTAGCAAAATGCATATTCTTCTCAAGAACACGTGGAACATTCTCTAGGATAGATCATATGTTAGGTCACAAAACAAGTCTTAGTAAGCCTAAGAAGACTGAAATCAATCAAGAATCATGTGCGATCACAATGGTATAAATTTACAAATCAATTACAAAAAGAAAACGAAAAGTCACAAATATGTGGAGATAAAACAACATGCTACTGTAAACCAATGGGTCAAAAAAGAAACCAAAAAATACTTGAGACAAAGGGAACATAGCAAAATGTATGGGGTGCAGCAAATCTGTACGAAGAGTGAAGTTTATAGCAATAAAGGCCTCTCCAGAAACAAGAAAAATCTCAAACAACATAAATTTATACCTAAAGGAACTAGAAAAAGAATTAAGAAAAACAAAGCCCAAAGTTAGTAGAAGGAAATAATAAATATTAGAACAGAAATAAATGAAATACATTAAAAAGACAATAGAGAAGGTCAATTAAACTAAGAATGTTTATTTGAAAAGATAGACAAAATTGGTAAACCTTTAGCCAGACTGATCAAGAAAAAAAGGGAAAGGGCCTAAGTAAATAAAATCAAAATGAAAACTGAGAAGTTAGAATCAATGCCATAGAAATACAAAGAATCATAAAAGATAGCTATGAATCATTATAAGCCAACAAATTATACAACCTGGAAAAAATGGTTAAATTTCTCAAAACTTCCAACCTACTAACACTGAATCATGAAGAAATAGAAAATCTAAACAATGAATAAAGATAAAGAGATTGACTTAGTAATCTAACCCTTCCAACACAGAAAAGCCCAGAACCAAATAGATTCACTGGTAAGTTCTACCAAACATTTAAGAATTAATGCCAATCTTTTTTAACTCTTCCAAAAAACTGAAGGTAAGGGAACACTCCCAAACTCATTTTCTGAGGTCCGCATTAACTTGATACCAAAACCAGTCAAAGACAACACACACACACACACATTACAGACCAGTACCCCTGATGAACATAGATGCAAAAATCTTTTACAAAATGCTAGCAAGCCAAATTCAACAATACATTTAAAGGATTATAGACCATGATCAAGTGGGATTTATTCCAGGGATGCCTGGATGGTTCAACATCTGCATATCAATTAATGTGATATGCCACATTAGCAAAATGAAGAATAAAATCATATGATCATCTCAATAGATGCACAAATTTAATGAAGTCTGACATTCATTTATGATAAAAATTCTCAAAAAAGTGGGTATAGATGGAACATACCCCAACATAATAAAGGCTATATAGGACAAGCCGACAGCTAACATCATACTCAATGACAAAAACCTAAAAGCTTTTCCCTTACAATCAGGAACAAGACAAAGATGTCCACTCTTGTCACTTTTATTAAAAGAGTAGTGGAATCCTTGCCAGAGCAATTAAACAGGAAAAGAAATACATGTCATTCATATTGGAAGGAAGAAGCAAACTATCACTATTTGTGGATGACATGATTATATAGAGAGAGAACACTAAAAACTCCACCAAATAAAACCTGGTAGAGCTAAAAAAAAAAAAAAGCAAATTTAGAAAAGTTACAGCATACAAAATCAATATACAGCTATCTATTGCATTTTTATACACTAACAGCAAACTATCAGAAAGAGAAATTAAGGAAACAATCCCAATTATAGTTGCATCAAAAGGAATAGAATAACGAGTTATAAATTTAACCAAGAATGTCAAAGGCCTATACTCTGAAAACTGTAAGACATTGATGAAAGAAATTGAAGACTCAAATAAATGAAAATGTACACTGTGCTCATGGATTGGAAGAATTAATATCATTAAAATGTCCATACCACCCTAAGTAATATACAGATTCAATGCAATCCCTATCAAAATTCCAGTGGCATTTTTCAAAGAAATAGAACAAACATCCTAAAATGTGTTTGGAACCAAAAAAATCCCAAATAACCAAAAAAATCTTGAGATAGAAGAATAAAGCTGGAAGCATCACATTCCCTGATTTAAACTACACTACAAAGCTATAGTATTCAAAACAGTGTGGTATTGGCATAAAAACAGACAGATGGATCAATAAAACAGAATAGAAAGTCCAGAAATCAACCCAAGCATATATGGTCAATTAATTTATGACAAAGAGGCAAGAATATACTATGGGGAAGAGATAGTCTCTTCAATAAATGGTGTAGGGAAAACTTGACATCCACATGCAAAAGAATGAAACTAGATTACTATCTGACACCATACACAAAAATTAACTCAGAATGTATTAAAGGATATAAAACCAGAAACCATAAAACTTCTGGAAGAAAACATCTCTTAACACCTCCGTCGTGGTGGTGGTGGTGGTGGTGGTGCTGTGTGTGAGTGGGTGTCGGATCTGACATCAAAGGCAATGTCAACAAAAGCAAAACAAGTAAATGGGACTACATCAAACTAAAAAGCTTCACACAGCAAAGGAAACCATCGACAAATTAAAGAAGCAACTTACTGAATGGGAGAAGATATTTACAAATTATATAACTGTTAAGGGGTTAATACCCAAAATATATAAAGAACTTATACAACTCAATAACAACAACTCCAATTACAAAATGAACAGAGGATCTAAACTGACATTTTCCCACTGAAGAATACAGATGGCCAACAGGTACATGGAAAGATGCTCATCACTAATCATCACAGAAATGCAAATCAACACCACACTGTGATATCACCTCACACCTGTCAGAATGGCCATCATCAAAAAACAAAAAAATAACAAGTGTTGGCAAGGATGTGAAGAAAAGGGAACTTTGTGCACTGTTGGTGGGAATGTAAATTGGTACAAGCACAATGAAAAACAGTAAGGAGTTTCCTCAAAAAATTAAAAACAGAACTACCATATGATCCAGCAATTCCACGTTTGGGCATATATCTGAAGAAAAACAAAACACTACTTTGAAAAGACATATGCAGGAGCACCTGGGTGGCTCAGTTGGTTAAGTGACTGTCTTCAGTTCAGGTCATGATCTCAGGGTCCTGGGATTGAGCCCCACATCGGGCTCTCTACTCAGCAGGGAGTCTGCTTCTCCCTCTCCCTTTGCTCATGCTTGCTCTCTCACACTTGCTCACTCTTTCTCTCAAATAAATAAAATCTTAAAAAAAGAAGAAGAAGAAAAGACATACGCACCCCATGTTCATTGCAGCATTACTTACAATAGGCAAGATATGGAAACAACCTAAGTGTCCATTGATAGATGAATGGATAAAGAAGATGTAGTATATATACACAATGGAATATTATTCAGCCATATAAAAAATGAATTCTTGCCATTTGTGACAACATGGATAGAACTTGTGGGTATTATGCTAGGTGAAATAAGTCAGAGAAAGACAAATACCATATGATTTCACTTACATGTGGAATCTAGAAGAAGAAAACAAATGAACAACAAAATGAAGAAAAACATAGATACAGAAAAGATTGGTGTTTGCCAGAGATGAGGGGTTGGAAGGTGGGCCCAATGGGTGAAAGGGATCAAGAGGAACAAACTTCTAGTTATAAAATAAATAAATCCTGCATATGTAATGTAAAGCATGGTAACTATAGTCAATCATATTGTATTACAAATTTGGGGGGGTGGGGGAGGATCAAATGGAAATATTAGAACTGAAAATGTAACACCTAAAATGGAAAAAATCACTGGACAGGCTAAATAGCAGATTGATTTAAAGGTCAATAACTTGAAGACAGAGCCATAGAAATTATCCAATTTTAAGAAAAGAGTAAAAGAATGAAAACACAAACAAAACTCAGCGATCTGTTGGGCAATATCTAGAGTTCCAGCATATATTCAGTTGGATTCCTAATTATAAGGGGGGGAAATGGATAAGAGAAGAAATTTAAAAGAAAAATTGCTAAAATATAACCAAATTTGGGGGGAAATGTGAACTAACATATCCATGAAACTCAGAGAACCCAAGCTAGAAAAATACAAAGAAAACTAAATAGTATAGACTAACTGCAGAAAACCAAAGATAAAAAGATATCTTAAAAGCAATGATAGCTTACTACCATCAGACAAAAATGGAGATAAAAGTTATGTCTTTAATGTGTTAGGAATGACATTTAAAAATGAAGGCAAAATAAATATATTTTCAGAGTAATAGAAGCTGAAAGAATTTACTGCCAGCAGATTTGCACTTTAAGATACGCAAAACGAAACTCTTCACCCTGGATGGGAGGTGACACTATATAAAACTCAAATGTCCAAGAAAGAATGAAGTCATGTGGAATTGTGCACATAGGAGTAAATATAAAAGTTATTTTTCACCTTGTCTTAATATCTATAAAAGACAACTAACTCTGTAAGGCCAAATTTTATTTTATTTTAATTCAATTACCCAACAAATAATACATCATTAGTTCCAGATGTAGTGTTCAGCAATTCATCAGTTGCCAATAACACCCAGTGCTCATCACATCACGTGCCCTCCTTAATGCCCATCACCCAGATACTCCTTCAGCAACCCTGTTTGTTTCTCATAGTTAAGAGTATCTCATGGTTTCCCTCCCTCTCTGATTTCTTCACATTCAGTTTTCCCTCCCTTCCCTTATGATCATCTGCAGTTTCTTATATTCCACATATGAGTGAAACCATATGACAATTGTCTTTCTCCAATTGACGTATTTCACTTAACATAATACCCTCCAGTTCTATCCACATCAATGTAAATGGTAAGTATTCATCCTTTCTGATGGCTGAATAATATTCTGTTGTATATATATACCACATCTTTATCCATTCATCTGTTGATGGACATCTAGGCTCCTTCCACAGTTTGGCTATTGTGGAAATTGCTGCTATGAACATTGGGGTGCAGGTGCCCCTTCATTTCATCACATCTGTATCTTTGGGGTAAATACCTAGTATTGCAATTGCTGGGTTGTAGGGTAGCTCTATTTTCAACTTTTTGAGAAACTTTCATACTGTTTTCAAGACTGGCTATTCCAGCTTGTATTCCCACCAACAGTGTAAGAGGGTTCTCCTTTCTCTAAATCCTTACCTACATTTGTTGTTTCCTGTCTTGTTAATTTTAGCCATTCTGACTGGTGTGACATGGTATCTCATTGTGGTTTTGATTTGTATTTCCCTGATGACAAGTCATGTTGAGCATTTTCCACATGTCTGTTGGTCATTTGGATGTCTTCTTTGCAGAAATGTCTGTTCATGTCTTCTGCCCATTTATTGACTGGATTATTTGTTTTTTGGGTGTTGAGTTTGAGAAGTTCTTTATAGATCAGAGATACTAACCCTTTATCTGGTAAGATATTTGTAAATATCTCCCATTCTGTCAATTGTCTTTGGTTTTGTTGACTGTTTCCTTTGCCATGCAGAAGCTTTTTATCTTGATGAAATCCCAATAGTTAACTCTCCTTTTGTTTCCCTTACCTTTGGAGACATGTCTAGCAAGAAGTTGCTGTGGCTGAGGTTGAAGAGGTTGCTGCCTATGTTCCCCTCTAGGATTTTGATGGATTCCTGTCTCACATTGAGGTCTTTCATCCATTTTGAGTTTATCTTTGTGTGTGGTATAAGAGAATGGTCCAATTTCATTGGACCATTGTCCAATTTTCCCAGTACCACTTATTGAAGAGACTGTTCTTTTTCCATTGGATATTCTTTCCTGCTTTGTCAAAGATTAGTTGAACATAAAGTTGAGGGTCCATTTCTGGGTTCTCTATTCTGTTCCATTGACCTATATGTCTGTTTTTGTGCCAGCATCATGCTGTCTTGATGATCACAGTTTTGTAATATAGCTTGAAGTAGGCATTGCGATGCCCCCAGCTTTGGTTTTGTTTTTCAACATTCCATTGGCTATTTGGGGTCTTTTCTGGTTCCATACAAATTTTAGGATTATTCGTTCCAGCTCTGTGAAAAAGTCTATGGCATTTTAATAGGGATTGCATTGAACATGTAGATTGCTCTGAGTAGCATAGACATTTTAAGAATATTTATTCTTCAATCCATCAGCATGGAATTTTTTTCCATCCCTTTGTGTCTTCCTCAATTTCTTTCATAAGTGTTCTGTAGTTTTCAGAGTTCAGCTCTTTTACCGCTTTGGTTAGGTTTATTCCTAGGTATTGTAAGGTTTTTGGTGCAATTATAAATGGAATCAATTCCTTAATTTCTCTTCCTTCAGTCGCATTGTTAATGTACAGAAATGCAACTGATTTCTGTGCATTGATTTTGTATCCTGCCCCATTGCTGAATTGCTGTATGAGTTCTAGCAATTTTGGGGTGGAGTCTTTTGGGTTTTCCACATAAAGTATAATGTCATCTGCGAAGAGTGAAAGTTTGACTTCTTCTTTGCCAATTTGAATGTCTTTTATTTCTTTTTGTTGTCTGATTACTGTGGCTAGGACTTCTAGTACTATGTTGAACAACAGTGTTGAGAATGGGCAACCCTGTCATTTTCCTGACCTTAGGGGGAAAGCAATCAGTTTTTCCCCATTGAGAATGATATTCACTGTGGGCTTTTCATAGACAGCTTTTATGATATTGAGGTTTGTTCCTTCTTTCCCTACACTGTGGAGTTTTAATCAAAAAAGGATGCTGTATTTTGTCAAATGTGTAAGCCAAAATTTTAACAATGTATATGGAGTTTGTATCTCATAAACTTGTGAATGGTGACACAAAGGATTGAGGAACTGAAGTGTACCGTTGGGAATTTCTTAATTTTGTACTAAATGATATAATATTAACTTCAAGTGGATTGTGGCAACATAAAAGCAATCAGTGCAGTTGTTATCACCTAACTTATTCAAGTTGGAACACCACTGCATCATGTCTTTAAGACTTGAGTTTGGATTACCACAGCTTGGTGGCTATTTCTTAGTGTTATAGTTTAACACGTTATTTCTACAGTTGAGAAATGTCCTGTGTTAATGATATATATAGTAGGATTTTTAAAATTTATTGTCACATACATACAAATGGCATACAAAGAAAAATGGAAAATTCCAGAACTCCACTCCCATATGCCCTCCGCCATCCAAACTTCTCCCATAGTGGAGCACTGCCAAGTACTCTTCAGAGCTTAATCTAATTTATTTCTGCCCAATTCTTTTTTTTTTTTTTTTTCCTATAACATCAGGGACCTTTTTAGACTCCACCAGCTCCGGTCAGTGAATTGTTCTTCTCCCCATGGACCACCCCAGTGCTGAATGCCAGGAGTCTGAAAAAAAAGATTTGTGCTCAACAATGGTTATTAACAAATGGCATTTTTTCCCCCCTGTTCGAAAACACAGGCTCCCCTCCCCCGCTCTCAAGTCCCCACCTTGCTGCCTCCAAACCCCAATCCTGTGA
Organism: Neomonachus schauinslandi; assembly: GCF_002201575.2. NCBI lineage: Eukaryota > Metazoa > Chordata > Mammalia > Carnivora > Phocidae > Neomonachus > Neomonachus schauinslandi. The sequence goes on from NC_058403.1 coordinate 114,013,138, forward strand.
GGAAAAAACCCCAGAATACCTGTGCCTGCGCCTGAGTGTTTCCAGCTAGCATTGCATTGCCAAGGCCAATTCTCCAAGCCAGGGTCTGGGGGGTGGGAGCAGATGCAAATTAACCGGGCTCTTGCGAAACAGTGGTTTCTTTTCCTTTCCTTTCCACGCACAGTAATCTCTGTCAGCAAAACTCCTCACAGGCTGTGGAACCTGCCTCCTTGGTTAGAGGCACCCGTCGACAGGCCCTTACCTTTCTCTTCATCTCACACTAGAGCTGTGACAACTTTTCTCTCCGTGTCCCCCTCCCCCTCCTCTCTCGTTCGGACGCCCACGCCAGCGGCGCCCCGCGCCTCCCGGGACAACCGACCCGCGGCGGCCCAGCGCCAAGCGCGGGGGGCGGGGTCCGAGGCCCGCGCGGCCGCTCGCCCTGGGGGAGGGTCCGGGCGAGTCGGGACCACGCCCCTGAGCCCCGCACCGCCCCCTCCCCTCCGGGCTCTAGTTTGTTTTTAATTTGAAGTCCTCCTCTTCCTTCTCTGCTTCCCCGCCCCTACTCTTTACTCCGCTCCGCGGGGAAACTTAGACCCCGGGCTTGGCGTCGCGGGTGCGTAGACAGCGGGCCAGGCGGTGAGTGGGGCCGGGCGGCGGGCGAGGAGCGGGGTCCCGGAGGAGGGGGCGCGGAGCTGGGTGGTGAGGGGAGGCGGGGAGCTGGCGGACGCGGGGACGCGCGGCGTCCTGGGCCGGCAGTGGTCCGCCCGCTGTGCTGCGCGCTGCATCCTCAGGTGGTGCCGGAGTTTCGGGGCTCCCGGCGCGGGTTCGCCGGGAGACTCAGTAGGACCGGTAGGGAGGTGTGTGCTCTGGGAGGACTGGTTGTGTTTCCCGGCCCTCCCTGCCCCGCTTTCTAGCGCCTCCTGCGGGAAGAAGGCGCGTTGCTTGGGCTGCTCTAGGCCACCTCTGCGTCTCTGTTCCGCCAGACTCGTCTTGCCTGTCGTAATGAACATTTAACTTTATAGTTCCTATTCTTCAGGATTAAGGAGAGATGATAGAAACAAAAGTAGCTAAAATTTGACTACACAAAATAAAATATTGCATGGCGAATTCCAATAAGTAAGGACCAATGACACATTTCAAAAATATTTCAACATTTAATAAAGTTCTACTAACCTTCATAAAAAGAACGCAAATTGAACAGAAGAAAGGCTAATAGATAAAAATGGACAAATGGCAGTTTTTGAAAAAGGACATACAAATGACTTTCAAACAAAAAATTACTCAACCTCATCAACGAAAAATAAAACTACAAGTTTTCTTTGACTGAGATTTAATAGTGACAAAATTTTGATAAAAACTCTGTTGGGAAGTGTATACATTATTGCCAGGATTGCAAACTGATTTTTCTTTTTTGTTATATAATTCGACTATAGCTATCTAAATAAGCAGCGTGAGACTTTGATCCCGCTGTTCTGCTTCCAGGAGTATATCCCACAGAAATAAATACACATATATTTATTTGCACATTTTTTGAAATAGCAGAAATTTTTAAAGAATTTAAATTTCCATTAACTGGCCAGTTAAAGAAAATATGTTGCAGTCATTAAAAAGAACAAGGTTTATATCAATTGAAATGTAATCAATAAGAAGACTTTAGTAGGTTTAAAAACAGATACACAAGCTCATATGGAATACTGTCATTTGCATTATAAGATGCTATAGATAATGTTTGTGTCCCTTCAGAATTGGTATGTTGAGTCCTAATGCCCAATGTGATAGTGTTGGATGGTGGGACCTTTGGGAGGTGCTGAGTTCATGAGGATGGTACCCTCATGAATGGGATTAGTGCCCTTATGGAAGAGGCCAGAGAAAGATCCCTTGCCCCTTCCACTATGTGAGGTTACGATAAGTCTGCATCTGGGGAGAAGGCCCTCACCACATCAGGCTGGCATCTTGATCTTGGACTTCCAGCCTCCAGAACTGTGAAAAATAAATGTTTGTTGTTTATAAGGTATTTTTGTTATAGCAGCACAGATGGACTAAGACACAAGATGTACATATTAGATTGGTTCTTAGAATGTCTCCTGGAAGACAAAAAATCTGGTATCAGTGGTACCTTTAGAGATTAAAAATGGGGTTTGGGGCAGAAGGAATCCTTACTTTTCATGACATGAGTACTCCATGACTGCTTGAATTTTTTGTTATTGTGTTTGCAGATAACACCAATTCAAACGAAGTCTATCTTAGTAAATGTAAGATTTCTTGTCAAAGTGATTTAATCATAGGCCACATGATCTCCTTCTTTATTATAATTTTCAATACCAGAAGACTAGACAGATAATAATACAATAAGACATTATCTATTAATAGTCCAGATACAATTTACATGATAATGTTTCCTTAAATGTATTCTATAAACCTCACGAGAATATCGTTCTTCCAATATTTTTATACTCCAAAATGAAAAAACAATTTTCCTGAAAGCTAAAATTGAGAGAGACCTGATAGTCTCTTTAAACCACTTAACCTAATTTAATATATTTAATAAAATTTATCTATGGACTGTAGATATCAGCTTGCTTCCATTCAGTCTCATGTTTTTATTTTAAAATAAAGCCAGAAGCTGACCTTTACAATTCCTAACATTTGTTGAAAAGAAGAAAATATTCCTTCATATACCCTTTGTTTGGAAGGTCATAGCATGAATAAAATAAGAAATATATTCATGTAGATTACAAAAAGGATAATATAAAATCAATTAGATTTTGCCAAAATATCATTTGTTCATAGTGAAAAGCCTTCACTTCTCAATTTTTTGTATGATTGATTCCATGTTAATTCATAATTAAATGAATACATTATAGGGTACTTGGGTGGCTCAGTCGGTTAAGCGTCTGCCTTCGGCTCAGGTCATGATCCCAGGGTCCCGGGATGGAGCCCCATGTCGGGCTCCCTGCTCAGTGGGGAGTCTGCTTCTCCCTCTCCCTCTGCCTCCTCCCCACTGCTCATGCTCTGTCTCTATCTCTCTCAAATAAATAAAATCTTTTAAAAAATGTGTACATGTACAGTTCTAATAATAAAAGACACTGTGAAGCTATAGATATCTGTATACGTTATCCCATTGTAATAGATCTTTATTTATCTTATTAGTGGAAAACTAGTATAGTGACTTTTAGGATAGTTTTTCTAATCCCAGCACATGTGACAGCAAACTATAAAGGTGCCAAGGTGCTGAATAGGAATTACTGAGTCTTTCATAGTCATTGGATTTGAGTTCATATTGTGCCCACACAACTAACCAGATCCTAAGTAACCAAGAAACTCATGAAACTAGTCAACACAGTATACCACAAGAGCCAGTAATTAAAGCCTATTAAGAGAGTTGAACTTGGAAGAGTGTGCATAAACTATCTGTCTGATGAACTCAGAAGGTCTTTTTACTTACAGATTCACTACAGGAGGGTACTATCAGTTCTGAGGTTTTTTTCCATAGATAAATTTTTATTCAATTTTTCAAGGTCATCATAACAAGCACACATTATGTTTTTAATTTAGTGGTATTGGGAGTTTTAAATGTAAATAGGGGAGTTTGTTGCTACTATAGATGCCTTCAAATTACAGTGATTCTTGGCTTCTTTTTTTCTTCTCTTTGTTATAAAATACAACATAAAATTTACCATTTTAACCATTTTTAAGTGTATGGTGCAGTGGCACTTCTATTTTTATTATTTTTTTCAACTTATTCAGATTATTAAAATCTATTATACATTTATTATAGAAAAGTTGAAGAGGAAATATTGCTTACATTTTAGTATTTCCTCTAGGTTTTTCAGACTTTTTAAAAAGAAAATTATCCAGGGGCGCCTGGGTGGCTCAGTCAGTTAAGTGTCTGCCTTCAACTCAGGTCATGATCCCAGGGTCCTGGGATCGAGCCCCGCATCGAGCTCCCTGCTCAATGGAAAGCCTGCTTCTCCCTCTCCCACTCCCCCTGCTTGTGTTCCTGCTCTTGCTATCTCTCTCTCTGTCAAATATATAAATAAAATATTAAAAAATAAAAAAATATCCACATTATAATTATTCATATTATATTATAAACATTTTATGATTTTTCCAAAAGTATTTGTAACCATATCCCTTAAAGGTGGCAATAAGATTGTGTCAGGATGTTTCATTATAATGTATTTACTGAACCATTATGAAATATTTGCATTATTTTTCTTGTTTCAACATGAAAACTACACAGTGTTTATGGTATCCCAGAAGAAATTCAACTATAACTATTTAAAAATATATTTAGCTAATTTCTTTTTCTGAAACATTTTGGATAAATACTTGAGGAGGTAGGGAAATGACTAAACACTTTGGAGTTATTTTCATTAAATTGATAAAAAGTTTGGGAGAAAGCCGTTCATTTGTAGGAACACTGTATATCCTACTAATCATCCATTTTAAAAATATCTACTATTTCGGGTACCCCAGAATAGTATTTTAACTGAAGTTTAAAAAATAACTAATGTTATATTTTAAGAATATATATTTACTTAAAAAAATCTTCAACTTGATCTATCAATATAAAAATCAAAACAAAATTCCCCTTTTAAATTTTACTGTAGAAGGCTTTAATTTGTATTTCAATTTTATTCTCAATTATTTTTGTATTATTTTAATGTCAAAGGTCTATATATTCGTAAATTTTTCAAAAAGTGCCCAAGAGAAAATAAATAATCTGTAAACTTGATCATGTCTTAGGTTCTTGGGATCGTTTCCCTAGGTCATAATTACTAATCTAAATGCAGAGAAATCCCCATTCCCCTCCACCATGTGAGGATGCAGTGAAAAGAGTTGTCTGTGAACCAGGAAGTGGGGCCTTACCAGACATTTGCTGGTGCCTTGATCTTGTACTTCCCAGCCTCCAGAATTTTGAGAAATAAATTTCTGTTGTTTATAAGCTACCCAGTCTATGATATTTTGTTAGAGCAGCCCAAGTGGACTAAGATAAATGCTTCCACCAAAATGTAATCATTTTTAAGACTTGCCATTTCAAAATGTTTACTCTTGGGAATTTAAACTTACTTCTGCCTCTGCTAATTCTTTCCCTGTTCTCTCACAAAGTTCCAACATCAGTACCACTTCCCAGCCAGAAGGGGACAGATGTGTTTTCTTTTTGGTCCAGCAGGTCTGTTGGACCATAGGAGGATGGCAAAGATCTCAACACTTCCTTTCATAAACATGGATCTTTCCTTGGTTCCGTTTCCCAGGAAGGAAGGTTGGGGAAGCCTATGAAAAGCATCTTCTTCATGAGCTGTGTTTATGTCACAAGAATTCTTGCCACAGAATTTTTTGTGAATTATTTACCTACCTCATTATGTTTACTAAATATGTAAATTGACTCAAGTTTAAAATTAGAGTTAACATTTTTAATATTCATGCTAATGTCACACATGAATTAGTTGTTTATAATTCACAAAACTTGCTGAGCAAAAATAAATGAAATAAACCAAACACCAGTGTGAGATGGTGGTATTAGAAGATCCTGAGCTCACTTCTCACAGACGCAACAAATCTACAACTATATATGGAATAATTCCGTCTGCAAGGGACCTAAAAACTGGATGAACAGAGCCTCTACAACAAAGGATAGCACTGAGATGGGTAGAAGAAGCAGGGATATGTTCTTGATGAGAAAAACCACAACCCAAGTGTGGCCTTTTATGGTCAGAAGCGATCACAAAGGTATTTCTTTCTGAAGAGCAAGAGATTCAAGCTCCATATCAGGATCCGAACTGTTAGATTCTACACAGGAAAGATGAGCCCCCCAAACACCTGGCTTTGAAAACCAACAGGGAATACATCCATCAAAACTACAGAACTATAGGAAAAGATAAATCTTCTCTTAAAGTCTCAGGCACAGGCTCACTTAATTTGGTAACCAGCACAAAAAGACCAGATCAAAAAGCACACAGTAAAGGAGCCCACTTGCTAGTCTTGGACCACCTGCCAGAGAGGCAAGAGGCATCTGGGCCTCTCCCCAGGGACTGAGACATTGATAGCAGCCATTTCTGCCATCTCGTTCAGTGGCTGATCCTGGTGCTTGTGGGCACCATTTTGGAATGCTCCTTCTAGACTGCCAATGCCAGGATGCATTCCCCACTAAGAGCCCTATATAGTCCTGCTGGGCCTCATAGCCATCATGATGATAACCCCACCTACCAATGAGCTGACAGCTATCATGGTCAGGCCTTGCAGCCTGCTGGGCTGGAAACAGCCCCATACAGCAACATGCTAGCAGTAGTCACAGCCCTGCCAATAGGAGGGAGCATGCAGCCCACATAAGGGATATCTCAGCACCTGGCTCTGGTTGCCAGAGGGAATTGTGCTTCTGGGTACCATGGGACATCTCCTACATAAGGCCACTCCTTTAAGACTGGAAGACATAACTAAGATGTAACTAATACATATAAAGAAACACAGAGAGCTAGGCAAAATGAAGAGATAGAGAAATATGTTCTTAACAAAAGAATAAGACAAAACGCTCAGAAATAGAGCTAAATGAAAGGGAGATAAGCAGTCTACCCAGTAAAGTGTTCAAAGTAATGGTCATAAATATGCTTACCAAACTCAGGAGAAGAATATATGAACACACTGACAAGTTCAATAAAGAGATAGAAAATATAAGAAAGTACCAATCAGAACTGAGGCATATAATAACAAGTAAAAAATACATGAGAGAGAATAAACAGAATAGAGGATACAGAACATATCTGAAAGACACAATAGTGGAAATCACCCACATTGAACAGGAAAAAAAAAATTAAGAAAATGAGGATAGGGGACACCTGGGTGGCTCAGTCAGTTAAGTGTCTGCCTTCAGCTCAGGTCATGATCCCAGGGTCCCGGGATTGAGCTCCATGTCAGGCTCCCTGCTCAGTGGGGAGTCTGCTTCTCCCTCTCCCTCTGCCCCTCCCCCCTCTGCTCATGCTCACACTCTCGCTCTCTCTCAAATAAATAAAGTCTTTAAAAAAAAAAGAAAAGAAAATGAGGATAGTTGGTTACTAAATCTCTAAATATTCTAATGGCAAATGGAAGTGTGAATCTGATTGATCATATTTCTATAGGTAAAAAACTCCAGACTTCAGATATTTATTCTTTATCTCAGTGTGCTTGCATGAGTATTATATATTGGAACTTCAAGAAATAGAAGTTGGAACTTAAAGTGACTATACATACTCATCTCCACACAAAAATGCTTACATTGAAATTTGTTTTCATCATGCTTATTCATATATCTTTCAGCATGGAATGAAATAATTATAAATGTAAAAGAAAAATTAGCTAGTTTAAAAGACCTCTGGGACCCTATAATAGATATACAAAAAATAGAAAGGAATCCAAACATAATACTAAAGAACATCCTCAAATTGCAAGGGAAGAGAGCAAGAAAAGAACAGAGAAGACTACAAAAGCAACCAGGAAAAAAAAAATGAACAAAATTGCAATAATAACATACCTATCAGCAATTACTTTAAATGTGAATGGACTAAATGCTCCAATCAAAAGATACAGGGTGGCTGAATGGATAAAATAGCAAGACCCATCTATATGTTGTCTAAAAGGGACTCATTTCAGCTCTAAAAGCACACACAGACTGAAAGTGAAGGGATAGAAAAGATATTCCATGTAAATGGAAATGAAAAGAAAGCTGGGAGAGCAATATATCAGACAAAATAAAACTTTAAAACAAAGGCTGTAAAGAGACAAAGAAGGGCATTACATAATGATAAGGGAATCAATCCAACAAGAGCATGTAACACTTATAAATATTTATGCACACAACATAGAAGCACCTAAATATGTAAAGCAAATATTAACAGACACAAGGGGCGGGGGAGAATTCACAGTAAAACAATAATAGTAGGGGACTTTAACACGCCACTATCCATATCAATGGATATATCAGCCAGAAAAGTAATAAGGAAACATTGGCCTTAAATGACACATTGGACCAGATGGATTTAACCAGATATATACAGAACATTCCAACTAAAAAAAGCAGAATACACTTTCTTCTCAAGGGCACATGGATCATTTTCCAGGATAGATCATGTTAGGCCACTAACATGATAAGACAATCTAAATAAACTTAAGAAGACTGAAATTATATTCAGCATTTTTCCCAACCATGATGATACAAAATTAGAAATAAGTTCCAAGAAGAAAACTGGAAAAAACACAGATGGGGAGGCTAAACAATGTGCTGCTCAACAACCACTGGGTCATTGAAAAAATTCAAAAAGGAAATGAAAAACCAAATTTATGGAATGCAGCAAAAGCAGCTCTAAGAGGGAAGTTTGTTGCAATATAGACCCACACAAGAAACTGGAAAAAGTTCAAATAAGCAATCTAAATCTATACCTAATGGAACTAGAAAAAGAAGAACAAACAAAGCCCAGTTAGTAGAAGGAAGAAAATAGTGAGATCAGAAAGGATGTAAATGAAATTGTTACACAATACATACGTACACACAAAGAAAGAAAAGTTCAGTGAAACTAAGAGCTGGTTCTCTGCAAAGATAAAGTTGGTAAACCTTTAGCCAGACTCATCAAGAAAAAAGAGTAGGCCCAAATAAATAAAATCAGAAATGAAAAAGAATTTACAACTGACACTAGAAAAATACAGGGATCATAAGAGACCACTGTGAACAATTGATGCCAACAAATTAGACAACTTAGAAGAGATGGATGAACTCCTAAAAACATAAAATTCTTCCAAGACTGAACTAGGAAGAAACAAAGTCTGAACAGATCAGTTATTAGTAATGAAATTTGATCAGAAATCCAAAAAACTTCCAATAAACGAGAGTTCAGGACTAGATGGCTTCACAGGTAAATTCTACCAAACATTTAAAGAAGAGTCAATACTTATCCTTCTCAGCTATTACAAAAAAAAGGAAGGACATTTCCAAACTCATTTCACGAGGCTAGCATGACCCTAATAATAAAAACCAGACAAAATAGGAAGGAAGGGGAGAGAGAGAAAGAAAGAAAAAAGAAAGAAAGAAGAAAGAAAGAAAGAAAGAAAGAAAGAAAGAAAGAAAGAAAGAGAAAGAAAGAAAGAAAGAAAGAAAGAAAACATTATAGGCCAGTATCTCTGATGAACATAGGTGCAAAAATTCTTAATAAAATGTTAGCAAACCCAATTCAAAATACATTAAAAGGATCATACACTATTATCAAGCGGTATTTATTCCAAGGATGCAAGGATGGTTGCAAATCAGTGTGATACAACACATTAACAAGATGAAGGATGAAAATCATATGATTGTCTCAATAGATGGAGAAAAAACATTTGACAAAATAGAGAAAAAATATCCATTTATGATAAAAACTCTCAACAAAGTGGGTAGAGGGAATGGACCACTTTCTTATAACACATAAAAATAAACTCAAAATTGATTAAATATTTAAATGTAAGACCTGAAGTCATACAAGTCCTAGAAGAAAACAAAAGTAGTAAACTTTTTGACATCAGTCTCAGTGATACTTTTGCATCTGTCTCAGCAGACAAGGACAACAAAAGCTAAAATAAGCAGATGGGACTAAATCAAACTGAAAAGCTTTTGCACAGTTGAGGAAAACATCAACAAAATGCAAAGACAGCTGACTGACTGGTAGAAGATATTTGCAATGATACAGCCAAAACATATAAAGACCTCCTGTAACTCAATATGAAAAAAAAAACAAAAAATCTGACTAAAAATGGGCAGAGGATATGAAGAGACATTTTTCTAGAGAAGACATACAGACAGCCAACTGGCCCATGAAAAGATATATGGCCTCACTAACCACCTGGAAAATGGAAATCAAAACCACAATGAGATATTCACACCTATCAGAATGGCTGTTACTGAAAAGATCAGAAATAACAAGTGTTGACAAGGATGTGAAGAAAAGGGAAGCTTTGTGCATTGTTGGGAATAGAAATTGTTTCAGTCACTATTAAAACAGTATAGAGACTCCTCAAAAAATTAAAAAATAGAACTACCATATGATCCAGCAATCCCACTTCTGGGTAAGGGAATGGAAAAAATAGGTGAAGAGGATTAAGAAGTACAGTCTTCCAGTTACAAAATAAAAAAAAGACACGAGACCATAATGTATAGCATAGGGAACATAGTCAAACACACTGTTACAACTTTATATGGTGACAAGTGGTAACTAGACTTCATGTCGTGACCATTTAGAAATGTATGTAAATATTGAATCACTATGTTGTACACCTGAAACCAATACAGTATTATGTCCGTTATTCTTCAATAAAAAAAGAAAAGAAATTGACCAAACACTATCACTATAACAATTGCTCAAAGACCATGCCTACCTGGTCCTGAAATTTCATACTCAAAGAAAAGTGTGTTTGAACAGGTCATTTCTGCTTTTGAGTCTACCAAATCTGTCACCAGAACTGCTGTGTTTTGTAGAGATGAGAAAAAGTGGCTCATTAGAATGTATTTACTTTTCTAATCTGACTTCCCTCCCCACCCTACCTCAGAAGTGAGTATTGCAGAGATGTGGTGTGGCCAAAAGGCTGCCCCTGCAGCGGATGAGACACGGGTGGAGCTGTGGCTTTGAGGGAGCTAAGCTGCCTGGGCTCAAATCCCGCCAGGACTTCTCACTAGCTGTGCAACCTTGGAGAAATGCCTTTCTTTCTTTTTTTTTTTTTTTAAAGATTTTATTTATTTATTTGACAGAGACACAGCGAGAGAGGGAACACAAGCAGGGGGAGTGGGAGAGGGAGAAGCAGGCTCCCCGCAGAGCAGGGAGCCCGATGCGGGACTCGATCCCAGGACCCTGGGATCATGACCTGAGCTGAAGGCAGTCGCTTAACCAACTGAGCCACCCAGGCGCCCCGAGAAATGCCTTTCAAGTGCTCTGTGCTACCGTTTCCACCCATGTGGTGCTACCTATTCTATAGGACTTTTCACAAAGTGAAATGGCTCAATATTTCTAAACTGTCTATGAAGATGTTGCAGAAGTGACAATTTAAAGATAGGGTCAATAATGATGTGACCCAATTCTGATTTGATGTCTTGGCCATAAAAATAATAATCAGTTCTTGATATGTCATTTGCAAATATCTTCTCCCATTCTGTCGGTTGTCTTTTGGTTTTGTTGACTGTTTCCTTTGCTTTGCAAAAGCTTTTTATCTTGATGAAGTCCCAATAGTTCATTTTTGCCCTTGCCTCCCTTGCCTTTGGCGATGTTTCTAGGAAGAAGTTGCTGCGGCTGAGGTCGAAGAGGTTGCTGCCTGTGTTCTCCTTTAGGATTTTGATGGACTCCTGTCTCACATTGAGGTCTTTCAACCATTTGGAGTCTATTTTTGTGTGTGGTGTAAGAAAATCGTCCAGTTTATTCTTCTGCATGTGGCTATCCAATTTTCCCAACACCATTTGTTGAAGAGATTGTCTTTTTTCCATTGGACATTCTTTCCTGCTTTGTCAAAGATTAGTTGACCATAGAGTTGAGGGTTCATTTCTGGGCCCTCTAGGGCTAGTATCCAAAATCTATAAAGAACTTACCAAACTCAACACCCAAAGAACAAAGAATCCAATCAAGAAATGGGCAGAAGACATGAACAGACATTTTTCCAAAGAAGACATCCAAATGGCCAACAGACACATGAAAAAGTGCTCAATATCGCTCGGCATCAGGGAAATCCAAATCAAAACCTCAAGGAGATACCACCTCACACCAGTCAGAATGGCTAAAATTAACAAGTCAGGAAATGACAGATGTTGGTGGGGATGCAGAGAAAGGGGAACCCTCCTACACTGTTGGTGGGAATGCAAGCTGGTGCAGCCACTCTGGAAAACAGTATGGAGGTTCCTCAAAAAGTTGAAAATAGAGCTACCATATGATCCAGCAATTGCACTACTGGGTATTTACCCCAAAGATACAAAAGTAGGGATCTGAAAGGGTACGTGCACCCCGATGTTTATAGCAGCAATGTCCACAATAGCCAAACTGTGGAAAGAGCCAAGATGTCCATTGACAGATGAATGGATAAAGAAGATGTGGTATATATATACAATGGAATATTATGCAGCCATCAAAAGGAATGAGATCTTGCCATTTGCAACGACGTGGATGGAACTGGAGGGTATTATGCTGAGCGAAATAAGTCAAACAGAGAAAGACATGTATCATATGACCTCACTGATATGAGGAATTCTTAATCTCAGGAAACAAACTGAGGGTTGCTGGAGTGGGGGGTGGGGTGGGAGGGATGGGGTGACTGGGTGATAGACACTGGGGAGGGTATGTGCTCTGGTAAGCACTGTGAATTGTGCAAGACTGTTGAATCTCAGATCTGTACCTCTGAAACAAATAATGCAATATATGTTAAGGAAAAAAAAAAGGAAGAAGAAGATAGCAGGAGGGGAAGAATGAAGCAGGGGAAATCGGAGGGGTAGATGAACTATGAGAGATGATGGACTCTGTAAAACAAACTGAGGGTTCTAGAGGGGAGGGGGTTGGGAGGATGGGTTAGCCTGGTGATGGGTATTGAGAGGGCACGTTCTGCATGGCGCACTGGGTGTTATGCACAAACAATCATGGAACACTACATCTAAAACTAATGATGTGGGCGCCTGGGTGGCTCAGATGGTTAAGCGTCTGCCTTCGGCTCAGGTCATGATCTCAGGGTCCTGGGATCGAGTCCCGCATCGGGCTCCCTGCTCCTTGGGAGCCTGTTTCTCCCTCTGCCTTTCTCTCTCGCTCTGTCTCTCATGAATAAAAAAAAAAAAAAAAAATCTTTAAAACTAATGATGTAATGTATGGGGATTAACATAACAATAAAAAAACATAAAAAAAAATCAGTTCTTGGATATCTCAGGCATCTTAGCCTTCTCCATACACTGAAGTAAACTTAAGAAATGTTCAAAAAAGAAGGTAAACTAAAGAAGGCATAATAGGCTTAGTGAATTCACCACAAGAATCCAGTTATGCCATCAATGTATAAATTTGGGAAGGAGCAGAATCCGTATTTCTGGATATCCCTATCAAATCTGATTTAAATCTTTTCTTATTAACAATTTCACTGTGCCTATACCGGAGAATGTGTTTTACTGATTTATTCTCTTACAGGATGCTAGTAACTCAACTACATTAATGTTCAATACAGAATCCATGAGCAAGCTAAATGGAAATACATTGCATTTGCTATTTTAAACTTCCACTTGGGGAGACTGCTTGCCTAGGGACCTATTACATTTCTTTTTGTCTTTATCTTGCCTCATTTGAATAAATTAATAAAAAGTTATATAGTTTTTTTAAACTAGCAATAGATGGTTTAAAGTGTCTCTTACAAAATGAAGATCGATCTTTTTGAATTGAGGTTAAAGTTACATACAGTACCGAATACCTGCTATTCTACAATATTTCTGCATTGTGATTTTTAAAAATTTATTAGGCCAGTATAAATTAAATATTCTGTTTTAAGCAGTGCATAACTAGTATTTTCAGTATTAGAAGGGAATTATTTAATGGTATTATAAAACAATAGCCATAGTTTTCATGTAATAAATTGGGAGTGAATAAAGGAAAATAATATTTAGTGCCAAGATGGTAATTCATATGTGATTTGGGCTTAAACAGAAGGACCCTTATTAGAAAGAAAATGTCTAGGCAAAATGTTCCCAAATTGTGAAAACTTCCACTTGTAGACCCAAAATCTTAACATAAATTATTTTGTACTAAGGCAATAGACAATAACCATATATACATACAGACACTTATGTAGAAGCAAATTTTATAGTATTAATCATAATGCCAAAAAATTAAAGCAATAATAATGAAATAGTTTGAATAAGTTAAGGCACAGCCAATAATAGATTGCTTTGTAGTCACTAAATTGTGGTTTAAAAAATATTTGTTCCATCCAAAATATGTTCATTAATATATGACTATAATATAATGAGATCCTAATTTGGTTGTAATATATATTATAACTTACTCCTCACGCATACACACAGAAATTCACATACACACAAATGGATCATACCAACATTTTAAGGGTGGCTACTTTGGGAAAGTAGGAACAAGGATGTAGTTCATTTCTGTTTTATGACTTTTTGCATTTCTTGATTTTCTCTAAATAGCATATTACTTTGATAATAAAAAACAATGTGTTATTGTGCATGCATGTTATTATAATCTTCTAAAATTTTCGGCATGCTCATGTTGGAGGAGGTCATCAAGAGCCTGTGACCACCAATTGACCCGTGAGCTGGACCCCAGCAATTGCAGCTCCTCATTCCCTCCCTGTCCTTGCAATGTGTACTCTACTTGCCTGTATAAACTTTAAGATTCTGGTGGTGGGTGTGGAGATCTACTCACAGCCTGCAGCTGCCCAAGACAAACCTTATATGTAAGTCCTCTTGTTAATTAAACTTGCCACCTACCAACCGAGAGTGGTCTGCCTCTTTGTCGGTTTCCCCTGTCATCTCTGTAGGGAGGCTGGTTTCAGATTCCACTGGGGAAGCTACCAAGGTTGTGAACTAACATCTAATTCACCTGTAACGACTTAAGTGGAATAGCCATTTATGAATATAGAAAAAATAACATATTAGCCTTTTACTGCAAAGACTAATAAATGATTCATTTTTAAGCACAGCATATTTACTTAGGATTATTAGCACATTAACTTGTATGAACCCAGCCTATATCCCTGTTGTGAAATATAAGGTTTATGAAATTTGAACACTTCAAAAGTAATGTTCCTATTTACTAAGAGCTTTATCAAGGCTGTCACATAAACATAACTGTATAAATATTCTCTTTTTATACCATAAAGCACTATACTAACAGAGTAAAAATATTCAGTTTTTCATATAGCAGGGTTGCAAAAAAAAAGACCTCGATATTTATATGTTAAGGATTTAATGGATATTATATTTTCCTAATTTTCAGATGTTTTTAACACTGTTTGCATTACCTGCTCTTTTAAGTCAATTGCTAAATAAATCTGTTCATCTGGTGATACGACATGATAAGACTATACCGAGCTAAAAGCAAAATCTGCAGGCACTTAAGCTATACTCTATCTCATTTGTCTTTTATTTAGCTAGAAATAAAGACCCACTCAGCAATGTCTCCATTTTTAGTCCATTCCAGTGTTAAGCATAGTATAGGCAATGCTCATGAAATGTTACCTGCAAGAATCATCACCAGTAGAGGAAGAAGTTAGTGATGTCAGCTGGAAGCACAGCATAAAATCGTAGTCATGGGTGCTCAGTAATACATGTTAAATGGCTGAAAGACTAACAGCTTTTTTAATACTCTACTTGAATATAGACATTTATTCTTGGTCTCTTCATTAGTTTATGTATTTTATCTTTTGAAATAATAGTAACAATGAAAATTTATTGAGGGCTTGCTCTGTACCAGGTACCATTTTAAATGCTTTCCAAATGGGATAGTTTTAATCTTCACAGGAGTAGTTCTGTGAGGTGGATCCAACCAAGATCACACTCATGTTATACAGGTTAACCCAAGAACAGTGAGGTTGCCTGATTCAACCCCCATTAAGGACATCTCTGGAATTTGAACCCATACTCTTGGACCACTGTCCACGCTGTCTCAAATGGGCCAGCAGCTGTTGTTTACCAGCCACAACTCTTCTGTCCTCCTCCACATAGCCCATATAATCATCTAACAATTTCAAGTTAAACCCATACAGGAGATGAGGGATTTTATTGTTATTTTTATTTTTTTAAGATTTTATTTATGTATTTGTCAGAGAGAGAGAGAAAGCACAAGCAGGGGAAGTGGCAGGCAGAGGGAGAAGCAGGCTCCCCACTGACCAAGGAGCCCGATGCGGGACTCGATCCCAGGACCCCAGGATCATGACCTGAGCTGAAGGCAGATGCTTAACCGACTGAGCCACCCAAGCATCCCGAGATGAGGGATTTTAATAGCTGCAAAAGATTTGCAGAAATGATTTCTCCTGCCCCTGGTAAGTAAAAATCAGAAGGAATTGTCCAGACAGTGACCCCCTGCTTTCTTTACTCTCCTCTCACAGTTGAAAGCCCTGGAGACAGGTAGGACTCAGGGTTTTAGATTGCATGTGCACGTTTCCAAGACTCATGCCTCGAGAATTGCAAGGTTCCACGTGTCCAGTGGCTTCTCCACCTAGAGGATAGGACACCGTCTAGTACATACACAGCTGCAAAGGGCTGACCATTCTCAGTTTTGTGATTGAAGTTTCAAATATCCATGGTGTGGCCCTAGAGCTTGTGGTTTCATTGAACTTTGCCTGCATGTCACTGTTTAGAAAGGTGGAATTGAAGAGCAAGATAGAGCACATCTGCAACGTCGGATGCAGTGAGGGTTGTCCCATGTAAATGCTCTCTTGCTGTGGAATGTAATTTATGCTATCAGGGCTGCCTCGCAAAAGAGACTGAATTTGGGCTTTATGTGAGTTGGAATTCAGATTATAAAAGTAAACTAAGGGGCGCCTGGGTGGCTCAGTCGTTAAGCGTCTGACTTCTGCTCAGGTCATGATCCCAGGGTCCTGGGATCGAGCCCTGCATGGGGCTCCCTGTTCAGCAGGAAGCCTGCTTCTCCCTCTCCCACTCCCCCTGCTTGTGTTCCCTCTCTTGCTGTCTCTCTCTCTCTGTCAAAAAATAAATAAAAATCTTTATTTTAAAAAAAAAGTAAACTAAGCTCTATTTCATAACATGTTAGCTTTATATGGTCCCCAGAGCTCTTCATTGCAGAGGTCTTTTGCATTTTTAGGGCTTAAGCTGCATACGGGGAATCTAAACCAACTGGAACCTTTCTTTTCAACCTACGGCACTTTTTTTTATTATTATTATTATTTTAATTTTTTTGTAGTTTTTCTTTGAACTCCAGTTGGTTAGTATGTAGTGTAACATTAGTTACAGTAACATTAGTTTCAGGAGTAGAATTTAGTGATTCATAACTTACATAGAACCCCAGTGCTCATCACAACAAGTGCCCTCCTTAATACCCATCACCCATTCAGCCTATCCCCCTGCCCACCTCTCTTCCTGCAACCCTCAGTTTGTTCTCTATCATTATGAGTCTGTTTTATGGTTTGCCTCTCTTTTCCCCCCTATGTTTATCTGTTTTAGTTCTTATATTCCACATGAGTGAAATCATATATTTGTCTTTCTCTGACTTATTTCACTTAGCATAATACACTCTAGGTCTATCAATGTCATTGCAAATGGCAAGATTTCATTCATTTTTATGGCTGAGTAATACTCCACTACACACACACTGCATTTTCTTTATCCATTCATCAGTCAGTGGATATTTGGGCTCTTTCCATAATTTGGCTATTGTTGGTAATGCTGCTATAACCATCAGGGTGCATGTATCCCTTCGAATCAGTATTTTTGTATCCTTTGGGTAAATACTTAGTAGTGCAATTGCTGGGTCATATGGTAGCTCTATTTTCAACTTTTTGAGGAACCTCCATACTGTTTTCAAGAGTGGCTGCACCACATTGCATTCCCACCAACAGCATAAGAGGGTTCACCTTTCTCTGCATCCTCACCAACATCTTTTGTTTCCTGTGTTAATTTTAGCCATTCTTACAGGTGTGAGATGATATCTCATTGTAGTTTTGATTTGTATTTCCCTGATGACCAGTGATGTTGAGCATCTTTTCATGTGTCTGTTAGCCATCTGGATGTCTTTTGGGGAAAATGTCTATTCATGTTTTCTGCCCATTTCTTAACTGGATTATTTGTTTTTTAGGTGTTGAGTTTGGTAAGTTCTTTATAAATTTTGGTTACTAAGATATGTCATTTGCAAATGTCTTCTCCCATTCCAAAGGTTGCCTTTTAGTTTTGTTGATTGCTTCCTTTGCCGTGCAGAAGCTTTTTATCTTGATGAAGTCCCAATAGTTTATTTTTGCTTTTATTTCCCTTGCTTCAGGAGACGTATCTAGTAAGAAGTTGGTACAGCCGATGTCAAAGAGGTTACTGCCTGTGTTCTCCTCTAGGATTTTGATGTTTCCCTGTCTCACGTTTAGGTCTTTCATCCATTTTGAATTTATTTTTGTGCATGGTATAAAGAATTGAGCCAGTTTCATTCTTCTGCATATGGCTGTCCAGTTTTCCCATCACCATTTTTTGAAGAGGCATTCTTTTTCCCATTGGATATTCTTTCCTGCTTTGTTGAAGATTAGTTGACCATATAGTTGTGGGTTCATTTCTGGGTTCTCTATTCTGTTCCATTGATCTATGTGTCTGTTTTTGTGCTGGTACCATACTATCTTGATCACTATAGCTTTGTAATATAATCTGAAATCTGGAATTGTGATGCCTCCAGCTTTGCTTTTCTTTTTCAAGACTGCTTTGGCTATTCAGGGTCGTTTCTAGTTCCAAACAAATTTGTTCTAGCTCTGTGAAAATACTGTTGGTATTTTGATAGGGATTACATTAAATGTGTAGATTATTTTGGGTAGTATAGACATTTTAACAATATTTCTTCTTCCAATCCATGAGCATGGGATGTTTTTCCATTTCTTTGTGTCCTCTTCAATTGCTTTCATAAGTGTTCTATATTCAGAGTACAGCCCTTTTACCTCTTTGGTTAGGTTTATTCCTAGCTATCTTATGGTTTTTGGTGCAATTGTAAATGGGATTGATTCCTTGATATTTCTTTCTACTGTTTCATTATTGTTGTATAGAAATGCAACAGATTTCTGTACATTGATTTTTGTATCCTGTGACTTTACTGATTTTGTATGTTAGTTCTAGCAATTTTTTAGTCGAGTCTTTTGGGTTTTTTACACAGAATATCATGTCATCTGTGAAGAGTGGAAGTTTAACTTCTTTCTTGCTGATATGGATGCATTTTATTTCTTTTTGTTGTCTGATTGCGGAGGCTAGGACTTCCAGTACTATGTTAAGTAACAGTTGTGTGTGTGACAGGGCATCCCTGTCTTGTTCCTGATGGTAGAGGACAAGGCCTCAGTTTTTCCCCATTAAGGATGATATTAGCTATGGTCTTTTGTATATGGCCTTTATGATGTTGAGGTATGTTCCCTCTATTCCTACTTTGTTGAGGGTTTTTAATCACAAATGGATGCTGTACTTTGTCAAATGCTTTTTCTGCATCTATTGAGAGAATCATATGGTTCTTATCCTTTCTTTTATTAATGTGGTGTATCATGTTGATTGATTTATGAATATTGAACCACCCTTGCAACCCAGGAATAAATCCTACTTGATTGTGGTGAATGATTCTTTTAATGTACTGTTGGATTTGATTTGCTAGTATTTTGTTGAGAATTTTTGCCTCTGTAATTCTCTTTTTTAGGGGGGTTTTTGTCTGGTTTTGGAATCAAGGTAATGCTGACCTCAAAGAATGAATTTGGAAGTTCTCCTTCCATTTCTATTTTTTGGAACAGTTTCAGAAGAATAGGTATTAACTCTTCTTTAAATGTTTGATAGAATTCCCCTGAGAAGCCATCTGGCCCTGGACTTTTATTTATTGGGACAGTTTTGATTACTGATTCAATTTCTTTGCTGGTTATTGGTCTGCTCAAGTTTTCTATTTCTTCCTGTTTCAGTTTTGGTAGTTTTAAATGTTTCTAGGAATTTATCCATTTCTTCCAGATTGCCTAGATCATTGTGACACAATCTTCCAGATTGTTGGCATATAGTTTTTCACAATATTCTCTTATAATTGTATTTGGAGCATTTAGTCCATTTACATTCAGAATAAATATTGATAGATAGGAATTTAGTGCCATTTTATTACTTGTTTTGTCATTGTTTCTAGAGATTTTCTCTGTTCCTTGCTAGTCTTTGTTGCTTTTGGTCTTTCTGTCCCACTTAAAGAGTCCCCTTTAATATTTCTTGCAGGACTGATTTAATAGTCACACACTTCTTTAGTTTTTATTTGTCTTAGAAACTGTATCTCTCCTATTCTGAGTGACAACCTTGCTGAATAGAGTATTCTTGGCTGCATATTTTTCCTATTTAGCATGTTGCTACTCTTCTCTGGCCTGCCAAGTTTCTGTGGAAAGATCTGCTGCTAACCCTATTTGTCTTCCCTTGTAAGTTAGGGACTTCTTTTCTCTTTCTGCTTTTAGGATTTTTTTTCCTTATATTTCACAAATTTAACTATGGTAGGTCTTGGTGTTGGACAGCTTTTGTTGATTTTGATGGGAATTCTCTGTGCCTCCAGGATTTAGATGTCTGTTTCCTTTCCCAGGTTATGGAAGTTTTCAGCTATAATTTCCTCAAATAAACCTTCTGCCCCCTTTTCCACTCTTCTTCTTCTGGAACTCCTATGATATGAATGTTACTACACTTTATGGAGTCACTGAGTCATTCGTGATCCAATATTTTTATTTGCCTCTTCTTTTCAGCTTCATTTTTTTTTCCATAATTTTTTCTCCTTTATCACTTATTTGTTACTCTGATTCTTCCATCCTTGTGATCATTATATTTAGTCGGTTTCAAATTTCAGTTATTGAATTTTTCATGTTGGCTTGACTAGTTTTTAGGTTTTTTATCTCTGCAGTAAGGGTCATCCTGGCGTCTTCTATTTTTTCCTTAAGCCCAGCTAGTATCCTTATGATTGTTACTTTACATTCTGAATCAGGCATATTATATCTGTTTTGGTTAGATTCCTGGCTGTGACCTTTTCTTGTTCTTGCTTTTGAGATGGATTCCGCCATCTTGGCAATTTGCCTAGGTTTCCGTGTTCTTCTGTGTGTTAGGAAAGCATCTTATGTTTCCTGCTCCTCAGAGTAATGGCTTTATGAAGAAGAGGTCATATAGTTTCCAGAGACTGATGCTTCAGGAAGTATCTCTGGTGTATGCTGTGTGCACTCTGCTGTTGTGTTTTGGCTACTCTTTCCCTGAGGTCAGTCCTCTGCAGTTTCTCCTTGCCTGCAGTGAGGAGTGTTTGGACCTTGGCTAACTGTGCTAAGTTTTAACTAGGTGTGCTCTGGTCTGCTTATTAAAAGAGAACTGATGCTCTTCGCACTAGAGCTGAAGCTTTGCAGCACTCTGTGGTCAGTAGACATGGTACCTGCGGGGTGTTGTGCTGGTCTTCTGGGGAAGGGGCCCACTGCTCTGGTTCTCAGGCACACTTGCCCGAGGAAAGCAGCACCAGCAGAGCTCAGGGGGTTGGGGATTGGTGTAAGCGGTTTAGGCCACCACTGCTGGCACTGTGCTGCTTACTGAAGTTAGTTTATGCTAAGGGATGGGGGAGGAAAATGGTGTCAGCCAGCTCCCTAGTCCCTGGAGAGGAGAGTTCATACCTGCTGCTGTCTGGGAAGCCCTTCCAGAAGAGTGAACAATCTCCCTTCTTGTGTCCAGGAGACCCTCAGATCACTACCTTCACCCTGTCAGTGTCTGGGCTGTGTGCCCACCCAGCAGTGTAGTGCACCAGCGTTCTATCCCAGGCAGGCTGGCTGAGTTTTAAAACTCCAAACTTTGGGGACCTGTGCTGGTTCTCTAGGAGAAGGTCTCGCCATGTTGGGACTGAATGCAAGTTGTCCCAGAAGGGCAGTTGCACCAAAGCGCAGGGGCATGGAATTTGGAGTAAAGCATAACAAAGAGCCAGTGTCCACATTAGCCGCCCTCAGCAAGGTTCTCTGTGCCTATGCTGAGGGGTGGGAGAGGGAAATGGTGCCCACTGGCTCTTTTGTCCCAGGAGAGGCAATACCACCTCTCCCAGATGTGCTCCAAGAAGAGGGACCATCTTGTCTCTCCCAGTGCATCCCCAGGGATCCTTAGATCATGTCCTCTGCCTCTGGGCTATCTGCCCTCCTTCTCGACAGGAGCACTGCAGTGCCCTCAGGGATCCATACCAGCAGACCTCTAATACTCCAGTCTTTGAGCCCTGCTCTTGTAAATACTCATGCAAGTCAGCCCTTCTCATTTTCCCAGTCACTGGTTTTAAGGAAGTGTTTTCCCCTGTGCACTCCTCTTTCTGTCTCTGTCTCTGTCTCTCTCTCTCTGTGATCAGGGCTCCTTCCCCTCCACTGCACCCACCATCTGTTTTTCCCCCATACCTTCCGCAATGTAGCCTCTTCTCTCCCTCTAGTTGTGCAGTTTGTTCTGTGAGTCCTTAGATTGATTTCTTGGGTATTCAGAATGATTTGATATTTATCTAGCTGTGCTTGAGGGATGAGGCAAGCCTAAGGTCCTCCTGCTACTCCACCATCATAGCTCCTCCACCTCTTTTCAACCTATGGCACTTTTTGCTCTTGCTGAATGATTGGGAAATCTGAAAACAATCCACTGAATGTTAAGGAACTATTATGTTAACAATATTCATGCTTATATCAACTGGAAAATATTCTGCCTCATATAACATGCTAACTAAACAGAGACATGTTGTTATAATTAGAGATAATATGCAAACTCCTAGATTATAAAAGAAAGAAATATTGTAAAGAAAGAATTGAAGATGCTAGGTGGTGGGGAAAAAATTAGCATCTCAAAGGGAGGGAAGGCAAACAACCATGAGCATTTGCAGCATATGAGGTGGTGGGCAGGTATATTTTACTTTGTTTAAATTCATTGATACTAACTGTTTTTTAAAACATCTTTAGAGATTGATTTTTCACTTGAATCAGATTTAAATTCTAATTTCTGACTGATATAATTGAGAACTATTAATTTATGAGAACTAATTTTCTTTATCAGTCGCAAGCATGCCTGATTATAAGAATCACATGAGTCTCTTGTTAAAAACACAGATTTCTGGGCTTGTCCCCAGAGATACTACCTAAGGGTTAGAGTCCAGAATTCTGCATTTTTTCTTAATCTTTATTTTGAGAAAATTTCAAATATGTATTTTTATCTAGATTCACCAGTCATTAAAATAATGGCAAATTACTGGGTATATGGATGGATGGATAGATAGAAATATGCCCTAATAATCTGTTCTAATAAATTTCATATGAGTCCCTAGCAGTTTGAAATTCCCAGACTTAATCTAGAAAGTAACAACAAACTTTTAGTTAAAAAAACATTACTCTCAACATGTAGCTGTCAAATAGTCTTGTTCAATGTGAAGTAATAGCATACATCTGAAAATGTGTTTAAACATATACCTGTCATTTAAAGACTGAAAGCCCATCTTCCCTGTCCTTAACCATTAGAACATTAGCAGGAAATTAGAGTCCCTTTTTCCTCATCACTCCACAGGTAACCATTGACTAGATATTGTGTTATTAGTTCCCTAGCTTTTCTTTAGAGCTTTACTTTCATGTATATATCTGAAAAAAATTATTTAGTTTTTCTGCCTTTGAACATAAAATAAAATCATATAATTTTCTTCAGTGACTTTTTAAAAATTTATTTATTTATTTGAGAGAGAGAGAGAGAGCCCGTGCACACATGAGTGGGGAAGGGGCAGAGGGAGAGAATCTTCAAGCAGACTTACTGCTGAGTGAGGAGCTCAACACAGGGCTTGACCTCACAACCCATAAGATCATGACCTGAGCTGAAACCAAGAGTCAGATGTTCAACCCACTGAGCCATCCAGGCACCCCCAGTGACTTACTTTTTTCCTCAATATTGTATTTTTGAGATTCATCTATGATAATGGATGTGGTTCTGATTTGTTTCCACTGCAGTGTGCTGTTATATGATTATACCACAATTTATTTAGCCTACCACTGATGGATAATAAAAATGTTTTTGATTTCTCTTCATATGAAAGTGATGTCAAGAACATTCTTATGGGGGCACCTGGGTGGCTCAGTCAGTTGAGCATCTGTCTTTGGCTCAGGTCATGATTCTGGGGTCCTAAGATCGAGCCCCACATCAGGCCCCCTGCTCAACGGGGAGTCTGCTTCTACCTCTGCCCCTCCCCCCCTGCTCATGCTCTCTCTCGCTCTCTCACTCACACACACACACACACACTCTCTCTCTCAAATAAAGAAATATCTTTTTTTTTTAAAGATTTTATTTATTTGACAGAGACAGAGACAGCGAGAGCAGGAACACAAGCAGGGGGAGTGGGAGAGGGAGAAGCAGGCTTCCTGCTGAGCCGGGAGCCCGATGTGGGACTCGATCCCAGGACCCTGGGATCATGACCTGAGCCGAAGGCAGTCACTTAACCAACTGAGCCACCCAGGCGCCCCTAAAGAAATATCTTTTAAAAAAAGAACATTCTTATGTATGTCCTCTGTGTACATGTACAAGAGTTGCTCAAAAGTACGTACCTATGGATGTCCAGGATTGAAGGTTCTAAAAAGGTATCATTGATTTTCTAAATACCAAGGATTCTTATCATTGGAGGGTAGGACCAATTTCCTGAACTCCTTTGGCTGGCCAGCAATTGCACACACTAGTTTTTTGGTGGGCTTCAGAATACTTTTATACCTCTTGAAACATTGTACTAGTAACTCAGGCTTAAAGGACAGAGTGGAGATGGTCCAAGCCTAGTTGGTCTCTTTGCCTCATACTTAGTAGACAAACATTTGGGCTGGGAATCTGTATACTGGCTTATCTCATGACAACATTTTTGGGTCAACTCAGTATTCATAATGATCACTCACATGCTCTTCTAATGCTTCCCTCACCTAACTCTACAAGAGTGACTTTCCACTCCACTTGAATGACACAAATGACCTCACTCTAGATTCTGATCAACAGGAAGCCATAGTGGAAAGAACATGGGCTTTGGATTTAGAAGTAATTGACTTTCATGAGCTTGATCATTTCATAAGCATATAGTTAAGTTACTTTATTTCTCTAAGCCTGTTTTCTCATCTATAAAATTGGGATAATAGTTTGTATCTTAGAGACATGCTATTATAATTAACAGTAATATGCAAATTGCTTGCCCTTTACCTGACCCTTGATGTGCATTCACTAAAGTATAGTCATGGTTGATACTGTTCTCCTTATTATTTGTCATCACCCTCAGAAATCTGGAAATACCATAATTCCTTTTTTTTTTTATGATAACCTCATTTTTTTCTGCCTAATTGTATAAATTAAATCATACCCCTCCTTAAAAATTTCGTCTCAACTTCTCGTTTCCTACCCTGAGTTATTCTTATAATGTTCACATATAAATATGTTTCATGCTTTGGTCTTAATTTTTTTTTTTTTGAAGAACAGGATCATATATAGACATACTTCATTTTATTGTGCTTTGCAGATACTGCTTTTTTTTTTTAAACAAATTGAAGGTTTGTGGCAACCCTGTGTTGAGCAAGTCTATTTGTGCCATTTTCCCAGTAGTATTTGCTCACTTTATATCTCTGTGCCACATTTTGTTAATTCACATAATATTTAAACTTTATTATTATTTGAATTGCTGAAATCTCATGATAAAATTTTACAGATAAGGAGTTGCTTCTTATGGATGAGCAAAGAAAGTGGTTCCTTAAGATGGAATCTACTCCTGGTAAAGATGCTGTGAAAACTGCTGAAATGACAAAGGGTTTCAAATATCACATAGGGGTACCTGGCTGGCTCAGTCAGTAGAGATGCAACTCTTGATCTCGGGGGGGCATGAGTTTGAGTGCCACACTGGGTGTAGAGATTACTAAAAAAAATAAATGAACTTTAAAAAATAAAATATAACTTAGTTGGTAAAGCAGTGGCAGGATTTGAGAGGATTGACTCTAATTTTGAAAGAAATTCTGCTGTGGATAAAAGGCTACCAAACAGCATCATAGGTATAGAGAAATCATTCATGAAAGGAAGAGTCAATCGATGGGTCAAACTTCATTATCTTAAGTAATTGCCACAGCCACCCCAGCCTTCAGCAATGGCCACCCTAATCAGTCAGCAATCATCAACAGCAAGATGGGACCCTCCACCAGCAAAAAGTTTATATTGGTCTTAATTTATAAAGATGATTGACAACATAGAGAGGTTTATGCCTTTGAAAGAAAAGCAACGGTACAGTTCCCCTAGAAATGAGAGGCATGGCACACAACACAGGGCCACAGGAGAAACACCACATCTTGATTAGGAAGAAGCAGAAGCTAGAAGAGCCCTTAGATCATGGCCTTTATTGGGCTTAAGGGGGCCATGGTGGAGGGGTGAAGGCAAGGCAGAGCAGGCAAGCCACTGAGGATTGGCTGCTTTGGGTAACTGTGGCATGCTCTAAGTCATAGGAATAGCTCCTAGTTACCTGGTACCTGGCCCTGGGAAGAATATTATCTCCTGGGGTGTATAGGCCAGACAAAAGAAGAGGTAGATGCTCTGGAGCAGTTAGTTTGCATATCAAAGGCATGCTCCTGTCAGAGCCCTTTGCTGTTTCTAAGAATTGGTTAGCCCTGAGAGGGGTAGTCTTTCCCCAGCCAGAAAAGTTTATTTTTTTTTAAGATGTAAAGACATCGTTCATAATAGAAAATAAACAAATAGACACACAAACAATACATTTTCTTTTAATTATTTATCTTCTTTTGGTCTCTTCTTTAAACAAAACATGCCTATTTGGAGCTTTTGATTCCTACCCTCCCCAGTCTGCACCACTTCCCCACCAGCTTCCTCTGCAGTTCAGTTAATGGCATTGTCTTCAGCTCTGGTACCCTGGCCTGAAAACTGACGCTCATCCTTCACTCCTCTCTTCCTTAGTCCATCAGCAGCTCCTGTAGGTTCTGCTCCTGACCACACGTCACCCTCTCCAGGGTGACCTCCCCAGTCTAAGCCAGCATCGGTCCCACCCGGATTATGGCTGCCATCCCATCCTCACTGCTTCCACTCGTGCCCCCTCAAGAGAAAGTATAAATCAGCTCTCATCACTCCACTGATTACAGTCCTCCAAAGACTGCCCAGCGCCAATTATAGCAAATCCTAAACATTTTGCCTCGCTTTTCAGGTATGATCAGACTTGTTTCCATCTCTTCACTCTGTTCTCTTCAGTCCTTGTGTCCCAGTAACACCGGACCTCTTCCTCACCCTTGAGTACTCCAAGCTCAGTGCCATCTCAGGGCCTTTGCTCGTATTGCCTGTTTTCCTAGAACTCCCTACATTGTAGTGTCATGCCTCCTTTCCTGGTTCAAACAGCTCAAAGGTTACCCCCTGAGAGAGGCTTTCCCTGAACCTCCTGGGACCCCATCCATGTTTTTCCTAAACTATTTCCTTTGTTTTCTTTATAAGTGTACTATCTAGATTTAATCTTAAATATTTGTTAATGTGTTTTTAATCTCACACCACTAAAATATAATCTCCAGCATGATGGTCACCTGTTTTTCTGGTTTTTACTATATTTTCAACATCTATGTTAGTGCTTGATACATAATAAGTGCTTAGTAAGTATTTGTCGAATTAATAAAAATATGAATAAAATGTAACTGGAGACAAAAAAATCATAAAACCTGTTACATGTATGACTAATAATATATATAACATAAATATGTATAAATATATTAGAGCATTAAAACATTTTATATTTTAGTATTCATTAGAATTCTTCAAAAATGTCAGCGGTCTTTTATGAACGAATTTTATTATGCTTCATTTTAATGCATTATATGACTGTTTTCTTAATAATAGTTTGAGTTTATTTCATTTGGAAATTGTTTTTATTGTTATTTAACATTTGGATAATATAAGTATATCTATTCATTTATAGACATGAACATTCCTACTTTCCTGTATTTGACATAGAAAGGACTAAGGAGACTTATATATTGGTTGCATCTAAAGAAAGATACTTAAAATACATGAGAAAAATAAAGAAAAGTAAGGGTAGGAAAACAACTCTAACAAAAGAGGTGATAGCAATGAAAAGCTTTCCTTGATAGAGGAGGTCTGAAAAGCAGGCCCTGAGTTTTCCAGCAACTGATACAAGGAGAGAAATACCACATTTATGGGACTTGGGTTTTCTATGTGGTAAAAGTAAACCAGTTCTTTCAGGAACACTGAACTGTTCCTCATACTGAGGTCAGGAAAAATGTCTCCAATCTCAGTGAAAGGGCAGGGTATATATGCCATGAAACATGACTTCGACACCTTCCATTTGGTAATTATAGTGACCTCAGTTGTTTTAGGAAGAATAGGTCAAAATAGGAGTCACTGGGTAAGTGTACTAAATCACCTCTAAGTGAGTTATGTGTGGCACACTGCTTTTTAAACCATTAAGTATTTATGTTGTTTTTGTTTTGAATTTACTTTGACACAGCCACTTTTCAAAAAGTGTGGGGGGGAAAAAATCAGATTCACTCCACATATGCCAGTTTCTCCATATTACATCATGGGACAAAGAATTTCTGCTATCATGTGAGGAATTTATCTATGTAAATAATAGTCAGTACCAGGTCGGCTGAACCACCAGCCTGAGAGCTCATTGCTTTAGTCACAGGCACAGTATAATTACTCAGTTTAGTTTTTTACTCTATGTTCAGCCTAACAATTTATCATATGCATGAATTAATGCCTAACATATCATATGCATGTATTATGTGTGTTATAAGAAATACAGCAGTGTATTTCACAATGATTACATACACTGATATTGCAGCAATCTAATAAGGAAAAAATTAATATCTTCAGTAATAAATCATTCCATTTCTCAATTGTGCACCTCCATTTCCTCCAAGGCTCATCCCCAGAAATGCTGATCAACCTATGGATGAAATTGAAAATAAAACAAAGTCCTTGGATCCAATACCTGATGCTCCTCCTGACTGCACTGCCATTTAAGTGTACCAGATCCAAAACCTGATGACCCTCCAGAGTATAATTCCCATTTTATACCTGATAAGTTAAATCTTTAGAAAGAATCTTTCCACCCCTGCAGAAAATGACACTAAGAGTTAAGTTGCTTGTTTAACTAACTAATGACTTTATTATTTCAATAAATAAATATTGAGCACCTACTGGATGCCAGGTAGTTTACTGGATGTCAAAGTAGAACATTCCTGCCCTCAAAGAATTTACAGTTTCCTGGAGTAGGAAGTTATATGGAAATATGAAAAGAATGTTGTAGGGACACAGAAGGCGAAGTAACTGACTGTGGGATTAAAGGGAGGGTCTAACTGAGGGATTCAAGTTTTATTGGCACGATAAGGAGTTTCTCAATCAAAAAATGGGTGGGGAAGGGAGAATGTCTGGGAGAAAGAAAACATGTCAAAAAACAGGAGGTGATGAAGGTCTGGTGGTCTGATTGGGCCTTGATGAAGGCCTGCTTGGGTCAAAAGGCAGAAGTGCACAGCAATGGAGATAACAACGGGTCTTGTGCTGATGAAGGAGTTTGCATCTTATCCTGGAGCCTGTGCGAGCCTACAGATGCTTTTTGGCAGGACATCAACACTTCAAAGCAGATACTTGAGTTTGTCTTTCATCACTTTCTTCCCAGCTTCTGGCACAGGGTCTGGTACAAAAAAAGGTGCTCAGTAAATGTCCAGTGAGTAACTGATTGGATGTCTAATAAGATAGCTCTTGGTGGGAGAAGGGGTGGCACCTGGGTGGCTCAGTCAGTTAAGCATCTGCCTTCTGCTCAGGTGGTGATCTCAGCGTCCTGGGATCCAGCCCCATGTCAGGCTCTGTGCTCAGTGGGGAGCCTGCTTCTCCCTCTCCCTCTGGCCCTCCCCCTGCTCGTGCTCTCCCTCTCTCTCAAATAAATAAATAAAATCTTAAAAAAAAAAAAAGATAGCTTTTGGGGCCAGTGTGAAAGAATCACTGGAACAGAGGGAAAGCTAGTTAAGAAGTTACTGCAGTAGTCCCATCTGGATGATGCTTAGTAACAATGAGTATAAAGAAGAGGCAAAAGCTCACAGTTTGGAAAACATCATCTATGAGGTGATTCCAGAGATGTTATTTCATTCTAGAAATAAGACCCATGGAGCTCAGGTATCCTCTGCCCCTGCAGTGTTTTCTGAAAACAGCAGAGCTTCCTTTTCCTTTTTCCTCTATGTATATGTTGTGTGGATATGATCCAGGATAACCTCTCAGTGCAGGCTCTTGACACTCCTGTATTATGGTCAAGTTCTATCTGGCCATTTCTCAGTATTTTATTTCATTCAGTGTCTTATTTCTGTGTCTTTCAGGTGATTTATCTTTCTTTTTTTTTAATGGAAGTATAACTCACATACATAAAATTGACCATTTGAAAGTATATAATTCAGTGGTTTTTAGTATATCCACAGGGTTGTATAGCCATCACTACTATTTTTTTTCCCCTAGGACCACTTTATTTTTTCAATTAAAAAAATTATAATGCAGATATTTCAAAATTCAAATGGTACAAAAGGACCTTGGAAATTCTCCAGTCCTTGTGAGCAATGTTACTAGATCATAATCTTGTGTATCCTTTGGGGCCACTTTAAACTTAATTCCTGATCTGAGATTCTTCAGAAA
This sequence comes from Neomonachus schauinslandi, assembly GCF_002201575.2. NCBI lineage: Eukaryota > Metazoa > Chordata > Mammalia > Carnivora > Phocidae > Neomonachus > Neomonachus schauinslandi. The sequence continues at coordinate 114,043,445 of NC_058403.1, forward strand.
ATCCTAATTTAAAGTTTGGCTGCAAACCCATGCCCTCACTACTATTTAATCCAGACCATTTTTACCACCTCCCAGATCCATATCCATTAGCAATCACACCACATGTTCTTTCTCTAGCCCCTGGAAACCACTAATCTATTTATATCTGTATAGTTTTGCCTATTCTGGATATTTCATATAAGTGGAATCATAACACATATAACCTTTGGGGTCTGGCTTTTTTCACTCAGCATATTGTCAAGGTTTATCCATGTTGTACATTGTGTTTATAATTATTCCTTTTTATGGGTGAATCATATTTTATTGTATAAACACCTTGTTTATGCATTTTTCACTTCATGGACATTTGAATTCTTTCCACTTTTTGACCATTATGAATAATGCTGCTACATAAGTTGACTTTTGATGGCAGATTATATTTTAAGTTTCAGAAAAAATTCTAACATATTGTTTCTTCGAGTGTAGCTTAATATACTAGGTCTGTCAAAATAATGTGGATTTCTTTTGCTAGTATAAAAATGCAGATCCTGGCCACCTATTGAATCAGAATCTCCAAGACGGATCTTTAAAAAGAAAAACATCCTATCTTGTTGTTCTTATCAACAGCTAAGTTTGAGAAACACTTTTAATACTGTATTTTCCAAACTGCAGATCCATCAGTAGGTGCTGAAATTAATTCAGTAATTCACAGTCAATAAGTTCTTGAAACAAAAAATGATAAGAATATTCAAAATAAGAAAACACAAATATGATCAAGGCTTCAGCCAGTTTTACAGGTCAGGTCTCAGTTGGACTCTTCTGCTAACTTAGAGTTGGTTTTATTTAATTTTAGCTAAAATAGATCTGTAATGAAATCTGAAAAATAAATTATTGGCCTTATTTATTTAGTTTTCAACTGCAGTACATTTTTAAAAACATCTCTTTTTCCTGGGATCAGGAGGAGAGGATCTTTTTTGCTCTAGGCTTAGCTTTTCTTTACATTTGGTTCTGGCCTTTCCTAGAAGTTCAGAGAAAGGCAACTGGGGTTCTCCCTCTCACATGATTTCAGTTAAGGCTTTCCAATGCTAGGAATAACTTAAGAGTTTATCAGGTACCCCCTTGTAGTCAACCAGAGTGCTGTTACTTATATAAATAAAACAATCATTTTAAATCCAAGAAAGTAAAACAAAACACACCAAATTTGGTGATAAAAGTGTTCAGATTTTACTTTTTTAAAACTATAGCTACATCTCAGCCGTATGGACAGTCTCATATCTAAATGCTGTTAATTCTCCACATTTTTAGCAATCCATGTGAAACGCTTGTGAGATCCCTGCTTCTCCAGTAGATGGCAGGGACCAGTCTTCCTTGCACGGCAAAGAGGGTGAAGTGCCCCTTGTTACTGCTGGGCAGGAGTTTAGGCTCCTTCCCAGGACTGCACTGATCCATCCTGGCTGATGCTGAGGGTGCTTCTTTTGAGAGACATTTGATAAAAGAAGCAAAATCTAAAGTCATACATTAGTGGTACCCTCATACTAATTCATGGTTTTGAGAGCTTCTCTTCTTAAATATTGTGATTCTTTAAAGAAATCTGGTTTCCTTGACTGTGATCTTAGTTACATTGACCAACTTGAAATTAAACTGACCCGTGGTTGGAGGAGAGCAGTGTGAGAACCAGATGATGAGGATATGAAGAAGTGATTGGACTAGCAACAATATAGCAGTCTTCAAGTCATCATTTTGAAGGTAAAATGTGATTTCAAATCCCAGTGTTACCAGTTGCTATCTGTGTAAACTTAACAATAGCCTAAAGAATATAAAAATAGAAATTTGCATAGTGCTAAATTTATTGCAGGCCCTGTGCTAACCCTGCAGCAGGTGGGCATATGAGGTGGCCTAGAGAGGCTATCAAATTACTTCATCTCTTCAACCTTAGTTTTTGCACTTGTGAAGTGAGCATAACTATTTCAGAAAGTTTAAGAGGATTAAATGAGTTAATAATCTGGAAGACCCTCTAACTACACTTTTGGTACGTGGTATGCCCTTCCCTCAGAAAATGAAACCTCTTACTATTTTCAAGAAGCTGTCATGTGGCCCATGTAATTTCCATGTAAAAAAATCATGCTAAGTTTCAATATATTGTAGCTTCAGTCATGTGTAATTTTTTCATTTGATTATGAACACAAGAGTCCACAGGACCTACTGTCCCTCCACTTGCATACTACCCAGGAAGCTTGCTTACAGGATACTACAGTCTACGTCAGCTTAGTACCTTCCCCTCGTACCAGCCAACTGGTGGCACTCATCCTAATAGTACTGGCCTGGCAGATGTCCAATGTTAAATCAGTCTGCTCCAACAGCACGGATGCCAGAGCCAATTCCTGTGCCAAACTGCCCTCCTGGTCTGGAATACTTATTAGCTCAGGTATTCCACACAAATCCAAAATATTTTCTTAGGAAATATGACCTTGGGGACCCAACAAAAAGAGACACAGGCTGGATACAGTGGATAAAGATGGTGGGTCAGTGATGACAGAGGTCCAGTTTGTGAGACTATAGGAGCAGTGAAACTGATGTCAGATATGTGAGGGGGGAGCAAAAGTATAACAATATTTTCAGTAGGAAGAGTATGGCTTTCATAAAGGATTCAGACTGAGTTGTAAGATATTCAAGATGTCCTCTTGAAGGAAGTTAGAAAAATAGTATCCCTATTTTATAGGGATTTATTTTTTTATAGATAAAAAAAATCTATCATAGATGCCAATTGGGGTGTCATTTACTTGGAAGTAAGAGTAAACATCAAGAAAGACAACATGGGGCGTGTAGGTGGCTCAGTCGGTTAGGCTCAGGTCATGATCTCAGGGTCATGAGATGAAGCCCTGTGTGGGGCTCTGTGCTCAGTGTGGAGTCTGCTTGCCCCTCTTCTTCTGCTCCTCACCCTGCTCTCTCACTCCTTCATAAATAAATAAAATTGTTAAAAAAAAAAAAGACATCATGAAGGAACAGAACACTTAGTGAAAAACTCATCAGGTGCCTTGGCCCCTTGCTTTCCCTCACCACCCATAATTTCATCAGCTACTCCAGCTCTTATAAAAACCTATTCCCTTCTTGCTATCTTCTTCTTTTTTTTTTTTTAACATGTAATGTATTATATGTTTCAGAGGTATAGGTCTGTGTATAAACAATTTTATATCCACTTTCTAACCAATATTGGTTTAGTAAATGTTAGTATGTGTACAGAATTTTGTCCAAGATATGCTTTCATTATACCCAGTAGGGAGATTGTGAGGCAGTAGCTAACCTTCTCCCACCTAAACTTTTCAGAGATTACTGCTGTCTACCAAACAATAACAGTTATGCAGGACCAAGTTTATTTAGGTTAGTTTGTAATTGACCAAGTTGGGTTTATTCTCAAGAAAGTTAACTTAAATTCTATTAATGTGATTCATCTTATTAATAGATAAAAGGAGGAAATCTTACAATCATGTTAGAAGATACATCATAGTTCTGATATATAATTTCAAACAAATTCATAGTTTTTTAAAAATTTAGCAAAGAAAAAAATGGAAGAGACCTTCTTCAACTTGACAAGTGTTATACCCAAATCTAACATTAAATAAACCTATGGAATAAAATGAAAAAAAAAAAAACCTATTACCAAGTAAACATAAAGTGCCTACCAAGCACACATAGCTTCAAGCCAAGTCCATGAGGCCCCCTCCCACAAAGTGGTGGTCCCCTAAATCCCTTCTGTATAAAAATTATGAAGCTACTCTGAAACCCAGGTTATAAAATTGAGGGATAAGCAGATTTGGTTGTAAACTCAAATGGTGTAAACTCAAAAAATTTATCTAGTGAAACTGAGATATAGCTAGTATTAGAAATTCTTCTGTAATCCTGGCCCTTTTTGTCTTGGAAACAGGAGGTATTTAAGTTCATTATAAGCAAGGGACTCTAATTCAATACTTCACTCCCCGCATAATCAATAAAGTATTCCTTGAAGTTGACAAGTTCCTCTTTGCATTTCAATATATTATTAATCTTGTGCATTGAAAACTATCAATACACTGCTGTGGAAATGATATGCGAAATGCAGTACAATTGGATGAAGAAATTAGAATTTGTAGGAGCCAAAAATTTTACTAAACTGTCCCTTTGTAAAGTAACTATAAAATACACATGAAGTCATTAAAGTGCTAGAGTAAACCCCTTCATTATTTTAGAAGTTTATAGAATGCTTATAGTAAATAAATTTTAGGAAATCTTTTTTATACTTGCACAATAAAAATAATTTGTCCTTGCAAGTCTGGGGTCTCCTAGACCATTTCCCCATCTTTTAAAAATTATACAGCTTTAAAATTGTTTATTAAAGTTAAAAAAAATTGCTCTACTTCTTCCATTATCCTGACAGAAGTTAAATGATAAATATGATGGATTCACTTTTCCCTTTCCAAAATGGATGAATTAAGAAACAAAACCAGAAACAAATAAAAAATAAAACCGGGTTTAGAGTTAGACAATAGTTTTTAATTCTGTCTTTCTTCCATACTAGTTCTATAACCTTGAACACATTTCTTAACTATTCGATGTTTCAGTTTCTTCACCTACAAAATAGTACTAACTATCCCTACGCTACTGGACAGTTCTGAGAATCGTCAATGTCTGATACAATTCCTGGCATGAAGGAACCACTGCCTGGATGAGATACTGTAATGATGCTGTTTAGTTGAGATGCCTGCTTGGGTGTGAGGGGAAGGCACATACCCGGTCACTTTCCTCCATCTTCTCTAGACTTTTGAGATCTCATATGAAGGGTATGAGGACCCCTCAGAGGAATTTCTGTCCAACACAGCAGGATTACATGGTTTCTATGAGTTTGCCAGCAACTCCCCCAGCTCCTCAAAAAACTGCGCCATAATAGCCCCTATGTCTTATTAGGTAAACTCCCATGTTAAAGGCCTTCATTTCTTTGGGCCTATTTTGCCTAGCAGTGGACATCTTATGAAATAGTGAATTCTTTATCTTTTAGTCCTAGAGTTTAAAATCCTGGAATTTGGGGGCGCCTGGGTGGCTCAGTCGTTAAGCGTCTGCCTTCAGCTCAGGTCATGATCCCAGGGTCCTGGGACTGAGCCCCCCATTGGGCGCCCTGCTTGGCAGGAAGCCTGCTTCTCCCTCTCCCACTCCCCCTGCTTGTGTTCCTGCTCTCGCTGTCAAATAAATAAAATCTTTAAAAATAAATAAATAAATAAATAAATAAATAAATAATAAAATCCTGGAATTTTTTTTAAAGATTTTATTTATTTATTTGAGAGAGAGAGACTGAGAGAGAGAGAGCACATGAGAGGGGGGAGGGTCAGAGGGAGAAGCAGACTCCCTGCTGAGCAGGGAGCCCGATGTGGGACTCGATTCAGGGACTCCAGGATCATGACCCGAGCCGAAGGCAGTCACCTAACCAACTGAGCCACCCAGGCGCCCCAAAATCCTGAAATTTTTTAAATAGGACTGTAAACCATTTTGGTGGCCACTTTTGAAAAATTGTAAGAGATGTATAGATCCCCTCACCCGGCTGTGTTTTCATACAAGAAAAAAAATCTTGAATTAAGCATGGACTGTGTTCTCCACCCTCTTAAAATTAAGCACACGATTAAACACTCATGCCCAGTTAAGTCACTTTCAGTTTTATTCATTTCAAAATCTATTCATTAACTTATTCAACAAATATTTAAGGAAATGTGACTTTTCAATGTTCCATGCTCAGAATTTAGGAATGACAGAAAATTGTGTAAGATTGGATCAGTCTGTCCTGAAGGAGGTTTTTTTTTTTTTTTTCCCACTAGAAGGATTCAAGCATCTTGGGAATAATCCCAAAGTAAAACTAAGATAAAAAGTCTACCTAATGATATGCCCAATTTCCCTTTTCAAGGGATCATATCCCAGAATATTTCTTGTCCTTTGCCCTAATCCTATTTGTAAGCTTCTGCCCTCTTGGACCCTCCCCTTATTAAAAGTGAACACCTAGGAAAGAGCTTGGTGTTTAATAACCCGAGTGAATGGAATCAGTATGTTAATCTGTCAGAGGTACCTGTGAAATAATATAAAATTGGACGCTTCTGTGTGAGGTTCACCCTGACTGATTCCTTCTCCCTAAGCCACTGAAAAGATTGCCTTCTCTGTGGCTGGCCCATGTTAAACCATCCTGAACTTTCTGAGTACCTCTAGTCTGTTTTGGTCAATGAGATCAGTGAGTAGAGACTGAGTTAGAAACAATCTATGTCAACACAGCTTCTTCTAGATGCTGTTACTGTAGTAGGAAGATGATTTTCTGATATTTTATCAAAAACATTATTAAATTTTTTAGTCTTCTACAGTATAACTGGAAGAAAGTGTTTTTCCTACCTAGACAGTTCTCCTTATATCTGATCAGGTGCAGATAGGTTAATTTCACTTGATAAAATATATTTGTAATTAATTAATTCACATTAAAGATATTTAAAAATCAGTTGATACATGGTAATAATTTCTGTCAATTTCTTTTCTAATGTTAACTTGTTTTAATTCTGTTATTTCTATCTTCCCTAATTACTTCTTTCTATCCCAGTAATTGGACAACATACACATTCTTCAGCATTTTGAACCTCTGGAAAATATGTGTACTTCAGTGATGATCAGCAATATTTGAAACAACATTATTCAATATCCAGTTCCTTATTCATACTGGTCATTTTTTAGTGGTTCAAAGAGAAAAGACTGTCCTAGAAACTTAAAAAGGGAATTTTTTGTATAATTTTATTTATTTATTCTTAAATCATATAATATTGGATCTTAGACTGAAAAAGATCTTATATATTATCTGGTCAACCCCATTACACTTATTCCCTCTTTCCACCCCATCATTCACATTTTATAGATGAGGGGTAAAAAAAGAGCAGGGAAAATAAAGGAATTAGTGAGGGACCAACAGAATCTGGATTTGCAGGAAGCAGGAAGAAATGAGCACAGTAAACATGAAGCTTGTCCTCTGTTCATAGGAAATTGTTCCTGACCCTTAAAGCAACAAATTTACACATTCCTTTGGCTGTATGTAAGGCCTCCAGCTCTTCTTGGTTCCTTTTTCTGTTTGCAGTTTGCAATGACCTTGGTCATCTTACCATATTTCATGAGTTGATTCATTTGTGATGCAATATGTAATTTCATTAACATATTTTTAAAACTAAAGTTTTCTGAATACAGGTATTATATAAGACATGATCATCTTATGAAAGATGTTTTCAATCTTTCCTATTATGTGACTAAACATTTTAAAGTCATCTTGCTCTGAGCTTAAAATAAATGTTTTAAATCCTAAAGAATTTAAATGCTTACAAGAATTATAAAATAGTTCGATGTTCCAAGCAATTGCACATGCTTCAATGAAATTTTGAAAAAGCTGTTTTTCTTTACACACTAAGAAATGCTATACAAATATGCAGGCCCATTTTAACTGCTTCTAATTTAAAGAGTCTTTCTCAAATTGAAGAAGACACAAAAAGATGGAAAAAAACATTCCATGCTCATGGATCGGAAGAATAAACATTGTTAAAATGTCTATGCTGCCCAGAGCAATCTATACCTTCAATGCCATCCCGATCAAAATTCCAATGACATTTTTCAAAGTGCTGGAACAAACAATCCTAAAATTTGTATGGAATCAGGAAAGACCCCGAATTGCCAAGGAGATGTTGAAAAAGAAAAACAAAGCTGGGGGCATCAACGTTGCCTGATTTCAAAGTATATTACAAAGCAGTGATCACCAAGACAGCATGGTACTGGCACAAAAACAGACATATAGACCAATGGAACAGAATAGAGAGCCCAGATATTGACCCTCAACTCTGTGGTCAAATAATCTTCGACAAAGCAGGAAAAAATATGTAATGGAAAAAAGTCTCTTCAGTAAATGGTGCTGGAAAGATTGGACAGATATATACAGAAGAATGAAACTGGACCATTCTCTAACCCCATACACAAAGATAAATTCAAATTGGGTGAAAGACCTCAATGTGAGACAGGAATCCATCAAAATCCTAGAGGAGAACATAGGCAGTAAACTCTTTGACATCGGCCACAGCAACTTCTTTCAAGATTCACCTCCAAAGGCTAGTGAAACAAAAGCAAAAATGAACTTTTGGGACTTCATCAAGATAAAAAGCTTCTGCACAGCAAAGGAAACAGTCGACAAAACAAAGAGGCAACCCACAGAATAGGAGAAGATATTTGCAAATGACACTACAGATAAAGGGCTGGTATCCAAGATCTATAAAGAACTTCTCAAACTCAACACCCAAAAAAACAAATAAGTCAAAAAATGGGCAGAAGACATGAACAGACACTTCTCCAAAGAAGACATACAAATGGCTAACAGACACATGAAAAAATGTTCATCATCATTAGCCATCAGGGAAATCCAAATCAAAACCACATTGAGATATGACCTTACACCAGTTAGAATGGCAAAAATTGACAAGGCAACAAACAACAAATGTTGGAGAGGTTGTGGAGAAAGGGGAACCCTCTTACACTGTTGGTGGGAATGCAAGTGGGTACAGCCACTTTGGAAAACAGTGTGGAGGTGCCTCAAAAAATTAAAAATAGAGCTACCCTATGACCCAGCAATTGCACTACTGGGTATTTACCCCAAAGACATAGATGTAGTGAAAAAAGGGCCATATGCACCCCAGTGTTCATAGCAGCAATGTCTGCAATAGCCAAACTGTGGAAAGAGCCAAGATGCCCTTCAACAGATGAATGGATAAAGAAGATGTGGTCCATATATACAATGGAATATTACTCAGCCATCAGAAAGGATGAATACCCAACTTTTACATCAACATGGATGGGAATGGAGGAGATTATGCTAAGAGAAATAAGTCAAGCAGAGAAAGTCAATTATCATATGGTTTCACTTATTTGTGGAACATAAGGAATAGTGTGGAGAACATTAGGAGAAGGAAGGGAAAAATGAATGGGGGGAAATCGGAGGGAGAGATGAACCATGAGAGACTATGGACTCTGAGAAACAAACTGAGGGTTTTAGAGGGGAGGGGGGTGGGGGGATGGGTTAGCCCGGTGATGGGTATTAAAGAGGGCACATACTGCGTGGAGCACTGAATGTTATACGAAAACAATGAATCATGGATCACTACATCAAAAACTAATGATGTATGGGGACTAACATAACATAATAAAATAAAATTTAGGGCGCCTGTGTGGCTCAGTTGGTTAAGCGACTGCCTTCGGCTCAGGTCATGATCCTGGAGTCCCGGGATCGAGTCCCGCATCGGGCTCCCTGCTCGGCGGGGAGTCTGCTTCTCCCTCTGACCCTCCTCCCTCTCATGCTCTCTGTCTCTCATTCTCTCTCTCTCTCAAATAAATAAATAAAATCTTTAAAAAAATAAAATTAAATTAAAAAAAATAAAGTGTCTTTCTCATTTTAAGTGAGGACATCTTTTGAAACTAATAATAGATATGATATTAAAAACAACCTGGACCAAATGGTTTACATCGTAATTGAAGACACAGATGACTTTACCAGAAATGCTTATCGGACACTAAGGCCCTTCGTCCTCCGGGTCACCGACTGTATGGGCCGAGAAATCATGACAATGCAGAGACCTTTCAGATGCACCTGCTGTTGCCTCTGTTGTCCCTCCACCAGGCAAGAGGTCAGAGAATGCAGGTCTTATCCCTGGTTTCTTCCTGATCCAAGTCTTCACAGCACAGTTGTGCTCCTTCCAGAATGACACAGGAGGGGTTTTCAGAGAGTGGGGAGGAAGGAGGCCACATCATCTCACCCAAGGAAAATCACAGAGGGCTTTTTCTTGTGGGTTCTTTCTTGTCTTCTGGTGCTAGTTGGGGGGTCAGGCACAAATTAGGGTTATTTATTCGGTGACCACAATTCTATCAGTTGTGTCTACTGAGTTGGAAATGTATCTGTGACCTAGAACAGAAGTCACACACATTTGTCTAAATGTACCTATGTATCCGAAGATAAGATGTCGCTAGACATCACCGAATGCTTTTAGAATTGGAAGAGACCTTAGATGACTTTGCACTCCCCATCGCAGTCCACACCTGGCCACAGATAAAGAAGGGATGGCTCAGAAAGATGAAGTGCCTGATGAGGGTGTTACAGTCCCCCGAGTGCCAGACCTAGAGAGCAGGTGTTCTGAGTTACAGTTGGCTTCCTCTTCTACAACCCGTGCAGCTCTAGGAAGATTGTTTGCTGCAGGGAAAAGAAGCAGCTTTAGCGAGAGGTCCACCAGAATTTTGAATTCCAGATATGTCACCTACTTAAATTGTGCAATTTACCTAACTTCTTTGGGGCTCAGTGCTCTTGTACATAAAATATGCACAACAATACCCCATGGGATTCCTGGGATATTTAAAAGACATGGTAAGTGCCAGCACTTACTAAATGTTAATTTATTTACAACCTTCTCTGTGTTTTGATTTCCTATAAGATGGAAGTAATAATAGCACCTATCACACAGGATTGCTTTGAGGATCAAATAGTAAATAAATGTTAACTGTTCATTACAGTACTGGACAGATAGTACAGTGCTCAGAGGATGTTGTTCCCAGGTATCTTACGCCTCTCTCATTACTGTTTTTGTAATAATAGCCTGATATTTGAGATGAATCTTCACCTTTACTCCTTAGTCCTTTTGGATTCATATTCATGAGTTGGGTTTTCTTCTCAAATCCTATAAATACAGCCTTCCAAGATTAAAGTAAGCCATGATGTAGTAAAACTAATCAAAATTACAAATGTACTCAGTTTATGGAACATTTATCTCATGATAGATTTTTTTCTCACTTCTCCAATTTTACTTGTATTCCTGTGTGTGCATGTATTCAGTTCCATGAGGTTTGATCACCTGTGTCGATTCCTGTGTCCACCACACAATGCAGATAACTGACAATTCCATCACCACAAAAATCCCCTTTATAATCACACCCACCATAGACTTAGAGAAGGAACTGGCTGTTTCATAGCAAGTGACAAGCAAGCCTCCCCTGTGTCCTGAAGGAAAATATGACTTCATCCCTCAAGGATGCTCCCTCCAATGACAACCCTGAGAAATGGCCAAGGGAAAGAGCAGTCAGGGCCTTGCATTCTTGGCCCACACAGCGAGTAGTTTAGAAGTGTGAGAGGCCCGTGGAGGCTCTCCCTCTCAACAATTTCCTTAGTCCCTAAAGGATTTCAGAGCACATCTAGGTAGTCTGTACGGGTATACATCTATGCGTAGCTTCCTCCCCTTGATCACTTCATTTGCAGCTGGAGGTGCAGTATCCTCCTGGTGTCAGCACCGGCTTTGTTGCGGAACACTGGAACCTGCTCAGGGCCGTTAATAGCATCCAGAATGAGAAGAAAGAAAATGTGATAGGAGTGCCTGGGCCGTGTTCAACCTATGGCTGTGGTTCAGATTCTGTTTTTGAGGTAACCTGATGGTAAAATAATGTTCCTAAGAGTTTTTTCTACATGGACTGACCAACTGCAGAATGAGCCTGTTTCAGTGCACTTTTCCATGTAAGTGAAATGAAGTTTACAATATCACTTATAAAATAAATAGAGCAGTATGATGAAATATTTGTAAGATACTGAGCTAGGTATTTAAGGAAACTCAAAGAGGTACAGAATAGTACTCTATCCCTCAGCAAGTGTAAAACAAGTCAATATATAATTATATATGTATGAAGCTCAACAAGAATTCTTGATATAAAATAAATGCAGTTCATCAGTTTGCACATATGTATCATATGGTTCTCACTACCACATCATGAGTGAGGTGTTAATTAATCTTATTTTTCAGAGACAAAGCTGAAATTCATCAGGAGTTAACAGTAAGGAGACAGGGTGTTGAGGAACTTCTTCCCTCTGATGTAATTATAATGAAGGAAGTTGGAAAGAGAGGGAGAGACATGAGAGCTCCTGGAAGACGGGAAGCAGTACAGGTGGAATTAGCCACACAAACGCTTGTAGAGCTGATGAGTCTCAAAGGCCCAGCAGAAGCCTGGTGTCCTGACCCTGTTCTCCCAGGTTCCAGAGGAGGGGAGTGGTCAGTGTCCACGTGTGTGTGGCAGTGGTAGGGGAAGGTGCTGGGGCTGGGATGACCACGATGCATCCACTCTTTTTTTTTTTAAGATTTTATTTATTTATTTGAGAGAGAGAGCATGAGCAAGGGGAGCTGCAGAGGGAGAGGGAGAAGTAGGCTCCCTGCTCAGCAGGGAGCCCGATGCAGGGCTTGATCCCAGGACCCCCGCATCCTGACCTGAGCCAAAAGCAGATGCTTAACTGACTGAGCCACCCAGGCACCCCTGGTACATCTACTCTTGATGTAAAAGCTGTCTTCAATTTGCTCAATCATGTGTGTGTCTTAGAGTTTTCCATGTAAAATTTTCTGGATTCTGAGGAACCAAAATATGTGTACATTAACATAACATAACATAACATAATAAAATATGTGTACATTACCATAACATTTATAAGGCAAATGATTTACACCAGAAATCTACATAGAAGAATAGCTTTAAACAGAAACCAAAAATAAATAGCAAGTTCTTGTTTAGGTAGTTCTGTAATTAGGTAGCATAATGGTTGCCCCAGTTAATTTTCTTGCAGTTCTTAATTCTGTTGCTTCTCAACCAAGAAGCTAGTCATGTGAAATCATAATTTTGTTATGTATAGTTGCTAGGTTTACCTCAAGATTTAATTCTAGGCCAGAAGGATAGGCATCTGGGTACATTTGGAGAAGAATCAGCCTAACCATGGACTAGCTGGGATAACGTAATCAGTGACCCACAACTGCAGTGACGCTGTTGATGATAAGAGCAGCTGTCCTTTTCAGTGCTCCCTATCTTCTAGGCATGGTTCTGGTCCTACTTTCCACATAGTAACCTATTTAATTCTTATAAACAACCTGTAAGATAGATGTGATGATAATTCCCCTTTCAGAGATGAGAAAATTGAGGTTAGAGATCTTGTGCAAAGTTACTCACAAAGCCATTACTTGAAAGTAGCTCCAGAGGCTATGCCCTAAACCACTATGCCCTGTCCCTCTTTCATCTGTGTGATATTCCGTTTCTTTATGTGTGAACACAGGAGAACAGAAATAGAGTAAAATGGTGGTGGGTTACTTCATGTGCTCTCAAGTTTAGGATCATCGCTGAGAGGCCCACGAGGCTCTGAGGACATCTTGTCTGCGGGTGTGCTCTCCTGAGAGGCTTGCTTTTGCTTCTGCTGGTGTCCCAGTGACATAACATACAGAAGACCATTTTTTATGTTATTCTGTCAGTTTGGTGTTTCCCAAGTCATGTGTATATTTTAAATATTGAGTACCAATCTTGACTATGAATTCTCAGTGGACAAGATTTTCCCTACCTCTACTATAGGCCAAAACAGTCAAGCTTTCTTTTATTTATTTATTTTTTTGAGTCTCTATGATTTTATTTTATTTATTTTTTTATTATTATGTTCGGTTAGCCAACATATAGTACACCATTAGTTTTTGATGTAGGGTTCAACGATTCATTAGTTGTGTGTAACGCCCAGTGTTCAAGCTTTCTTTTAGTCTTTGTTGTCTAGTCTACCCTCATACTGGGTTGACTCCCTTTGAGAGTTCCCACCTTACTGGGGATCTATAACATAGTACACTCATTGCTCAGGCCCAAGGCCCCACCACTGCCTTGCCGTGACTGGGGAAATCAAATCCTCTTGCTAAGGAAGATTGGCACCCCTCATAAGCCAAAGAAAGTGTCAGCCGCTGTGTAACACTCAGGATTTTCAGATTTTTCCCTTTTGCCCCACAGATTTCTCTTTCTTAGGAGCTTGGCTTTGCATGCAAATAGGTTTTACTTTCCACTTTAGTCAGCACTTTTAGGTTTTCACATTATCTACTTTGCAACATTGCCAAAAATGGAAGTGACAAAATTCTTAGAACGGTGCACAGATTTTAGGGTCAAGAACATAAGAGAGAATGTTCAAACATCAATATAACAAAATAATCTTATTTGATTTATTAGTGGTTGGCAATAACTAAAAAGATACTCCTTTGTTTTCTATTTAAGATGACATATATGATGTTTTTGCCATACAAAACTCATATGGAATTCCAGATCCTCTGAAAATGTTTGTTTTATTAGGTAAAACATCATTCAATTAATATTATAGCAACTGTTTTACAATCCAAGGGACAGGAAAATTTATCTTGTGAAAAATGCTGAAACTATGTTTTTCATGAAAGTTTCAAGAGCATGTTTGGTCAGTTGTCCTAGGTAAGAGTATTTGAATGCTATTTATTCTCTTTTGTTAAAAATAAAACAAATTTAGAAAATAAACAATTTTAGAAACTCTTGTTTATGCAAGGATAGGGAGATATGAGGGATGCTGTTGAGATTAATTAAAATGACAAAATACTTATCTGGTTTTGTAAATTTATTGCTGCTGGCTGCCTTTTGCCCTCCTCACCATAAAACTGAGTAAAACAAGCCTTAAAAGGGGGGGCAGTACTAGCTTATAGCTTTCTTTACTAAAATATACTTATTTCGTAGCCAAATTTATGCCATCACTAATCAACACATTTTAATGAATAGAACCAAAGGATTTTAGAGTTAGAAGGAACACGAAGGACTCACTGCTCTATATTCTAATGTAAGATGAGAAAACTGTAAAGCCCTAATTCATGTATTCTAAGTTATACTAGAAATCCAGAACTATAATTACAAACCCCCCTTTTTTGTCCAGTATTCTTGCAACCACACCTCAAATTTAAGAGATTTAAAACATTCAATGTACTATCTTTCCTAACAATGACATTTGAATGGAAAAAAATTTTAAACCCTGTTTCAAATTTTGCTAATATTCTAAATTATTTTTAAGCATGTGCTAACAGAGTTCATCTCAACAATCCAGACTGATATTGTCGCAATCTTCTAACCATAAAGGAAGAACTAAATTATCGTGTTACAAAAACAATGAAAATGTCAAAATCGGGGATGACACTGAGGTTAATTTATTTCAAACATTGATACACTTAGAGTGTTCTTTTCATAGCTGTCATTCACATCTAAGTTTAAGTTCCCTTATTGTATCTGTTTTTAGATTTCTTTTTTTTGTAAAATGTATTCAGCGTTTGATAGATTCACTTGCCTTGAGGAAATTTAATTGCTGATAACACAAGGAATGTCAAATGAACAGAGACAGAACCCAATCATTACCTTGATTTAGGGAAAGGCAATATGTCTAATGGGCAGTTGGATACAGTTCTTCCCAGATACAGTCCGGCCTGACTATTGTCCTGGCAGAAGACATGCCTAAAGATGGAATATTTTATTCAGGGGTCTGGCAGATTCACAGACAACTATGACAATTCTTCTGGGTACTGCTCCTTAATTTCCTCTTTCCTTGAGTTTTTTTTTTTCCACCAATTATAACATTTTCACTTTTCTCTCTGTTTTCTGTATATTTCTTTCTGTTCTGTAGGTGGTCATATATTTCTATCTACATGTAATTTGTGCCACTTGTGTGAGATACGGCCGTGGGTCCTGCCTGGACAGGGAAATCAAGGTGAGACTGTGCTGTTTTCTTCACTGATAGCTTTATAACTTTCTAAGAAAAAAAATGTGCTCATATTTTTGGCATTTTGAGAGACACTTTATAATATTGCTGTTCTTCAGTGGTGAATGAAATCACTTGAGAGATAGATACAGGAGTGAGAAACATCATTTTTGTACTGACAGAGCTTTTTAGAGGACATGGCTACACTCTCTGGCAACCATAGCTTTGCAAAAAAGGTACCGATTGAGAGTTACTTTCCCTATCTCCGGCAGAGGCAAACAACCCTAGTCCTTTCTTGTGGAGGCCTGACACTGCAAACTATTCTGTGGAGGGGCTAGGAATGTGTGCTCTCTGCAGAGAGGCCGCCTCTCCGAATAGAGTCAAAGATAAAGAGGGCTGAACTACTCAGACCCAGTTTCTTCTTTCAAACTCACCGGGCCAGTAATTCATCCCTGCTGTCTGAGGCAAGCAAATAAGGGGACAGAAAAAGGTCAAGTGTGTTTTCTAAAGCCAATGTCCCTACCTTGACGTTTCAGGAGTGGAGAGGAATTGTGGTAGAAGTGAGCTAGTCCCTTAAGTCTCTCCTCCTCTTCTTCCATAATATTATAACCTGTGTTTTCATTGATTGCACATGAAACCTGGAATAAAGAGAATATTTCCTACCCTCCTATGCAGCTAGGTGTGGTCATGTAGCAATCCGACCTATTAGAAGTGAATTGTAGGAACTACTTAAAAGATAAGTGGTATGCACTATTTGCCTCTCCTTAATCTCTCCTCATTCCAAGTGGATAGAATGTAAAGGGAGCACCTCTCCTGGGATATAAGCTGATTTGGGGAATGAAAACTATGAACAGTAGAAAAAAGGTAGAAAAAGTCTGAGTATATAGTGTCCCGAGCTTCTTGTTTTGTCAAATTGTGGAAAAAATCTTCTAGAATTCTGCCAAGTGATGAGGTAGATATAGTGTTCCGGGTCGGGGGACACCAAACTGTTGATACCATGTGAGACCACAGGGTCTTCGGCTTAAAGGAACATATATCTGTGAAACCAATTTATCTAAAGGGTGGCTCCATTTTTGTTTCTGTCTTGGTTTCTAGTGCCGTCCTACGTACAGCTCACAAACTGCCACATGCGCAGTGTGGAACTTACGTAGCTGTTTCAATAAGTGCCAAGTTTACATTCATGCCCCTGAGCTTTATGGGAGTCAGTGTTTCGAGAATTATTAGCAAAACCTCTCTTCTAGTAGTGGTTTGATTTAATCTATTCTTTGAGAGTTAGGAATAAGTATAAATAATTAAATTCAATCATATTATTAGATGTAAGAAATGTGTAAAATGATACCATTTTTGCTTCAGAAACCCAAATATGACCTGGGTTTGATGGCCTGGCTCTGTCCTTCTCGTACAACAACCTTAATGAAACCTCCTTAAGCACTGATAAGTAATTGTAAGAGAATTGTAAAGGAATCACTACCCCTCTCTCTTTAGGGTTTTGTTATGATTAAAGAAGTATGTTTCACTATTATTGTTGTTATTTATATTATTAATGCATCCCTGTTCTCAACTCTACTTAGATAGATGACACTACAGTATAAACATTGTTTACAGCTTTCAGATGATGCATAACTGCTCTAAGTGGGAAATAAATGTCTTAGAAAAATAATGAGAAAGTAAAGTTTTATTACTTCTGGGTATTAGATATATCTAATCTAGCATTTTCCACACTGAGCAAATACATGCTCTCCTATACTACTGGTGTATATATGTGACATATTTCTAGTTGTTGATATTTGATTCAAATAATAACTATAATTCTTTATGTGTGCACTTACGTAAACAAGCCACGTATTCTCCAGTTTTGCTTCCCAACATTATTTTCCCCAATATTAGTTTTCTTGAAGACTTGTTCTAAGTTGAAAATCCATAACTCAGTTAAGTTCTACATCTCAAAATATGTGACAAACTTGCTTCAGAGTACATTAAGAATATTTGAAAGCATTTACACAATCAGAATTTTATAATCAGAACATTTTAGTATTATTTTATAGATAAAATATTGTTTTACAAATAGTATTATTTTATATTATTTGTTTTATTCATAAGAAAACTGAGGTTCCAAGTATTAGTTAATTAATGTTCATTGACATCATGGACAGGTATGACATTCTCTTTTTATACCCAAAGTCTTTCACGGATGCCCTGGTCTTTCCCTCTGCTCAAGGGGACTTAAAACACTCAGGAATGTTGCATTATTCATAGGTTCGTGCATGAAGTTGGCAGAGGGGCTTATGCACGAGGGTAGCTCATCCATGGAATCCCTACCACTTTTGTATTCATGGTTTATCTATCTCTCTTCTATTTTCATATCACTTTCACTTCTGTTTTGAATTGCTATGGTCTTCCTTTTCTTTTACCCAAATCCTGGCACAAAAGAGGATGTTCTGATTCACATTCCAGGTAATCTGTCTCTCTCTCTCTCTCTCATATATGTGCTTGAGGCCGATATTTCTCAATAACTTGCCCTCACACAAAGTGCAAAAAAAATGAACCAGTACAACAGATAAGAGCATGCAATGCTCTTAAACCATTTTATGGGCCATAATGTGATTCTTTATTGTCTCATATATAATCTTATTGTTAATCTAGGTAATTATATAATTTTACAGAATAATTTCTAGCACATTGAAATTACATGAGTTAATGACAACACTTATCACAGCTTGAGGATTGGCAGAAACAATGACTTGCTTCTAAAACAATAGGGTATGAAATTGAGATAGGGTGTCTCTCCCTTAGTTAAGTTGCATTATATAATAAAGGTTATGGGATGTCACTTTTATTTTAGCTAACCAGAGAAAGATTTTTTCTCTATTGCTGACTTGATGAAGTAAGCTGCCACACTGTAAATGAACCTAGGAAGAGGTCCAGGTGGCAATGGACGACAGATAGCCTTCAGCTGACAGCAAGCAGTAAGACAGACACTTAAATGATACAGCACCAAGAAAGTAAATTATGCCAACAAGCTGATAAAGCTTGGAAATAGATACATCCACAGTCAAGCCTCCAGAGGATAATGCAGCCTGACTAACAACACCTTAACTACAGCCTTGTAGGAAACTGAGCAGAGGACCCAGCTAAGCTGTGTCCAGACTCCTGACTCAAAAAAATTATGAGATAACTGTATGTTGTTTTAAGCCACTAAATTTGTGATAATTACATAGTAACAGAAAAGTAATAAAATCAGAAAGTCAAATTGTGATCATTTGAGCTTGCTTTACCATTTTCTACGTTGCTCTTTCATTATTTATTTATTATTTATTTATTTATTTATTTATTTGACGGAGAGAGAGAGAAGCAGCAGAGGGAGAGGGAGAAGCAGACTCCCCGCTGAGCAAGAAGCCTGATGCAGGGCTTGATCTCAGGACCCTGGGATCATGACCTGAGCCAAAGGCAGCCGCTTGACTGACTGAGCCACCCAGGCACCCCCTATGTTGCTCTTTCATAAACAGTTGCAATTTGATTTGTTAATTTTTTAATTAAAAATATTTTATTTCTCTGGATTTGAGGATTTCGCATTTGTCAGGTTTTTTTTTAATTTGCAATTTGTAAAGTTTGGGATTTCTTTTATAAATCTAAAGCAATACTCACTTTCATACCTAATTTTATACTATGTTTCTTAAAGAGGGCTTGCAAAATTGTATCTGCTTTGGCCCTTCAAAATTTAGATTCACCCCAGGCATTAATCTCACTGTCTGGTCCTTGGACAATTTTCTTGAAATGGATGGAAAAATAGAAAATCTCAGCACAGAAATAGAAGGACCCAAATGGAAATTATAGAGCTGAATAGAGTAACAGAAATTTAAAAACAAACAAAAAAACATACTACATGGGTTCAGTAGTAGAGTGGAGATGACAGAAGATAAAATTAGTGAACTTGTGGGGTGCCTCAGTCAGTTGGGCAGCCAGCTCTTGATTTCAGCTCAGGTCATGGTCTCAGGGTCCTGGGATCAAGTCCCCTGTCGGGCTCCATGCTCAGCAGAGAGTCTGCTTGGGATTCTCTCTCTCTCCCTCTCCCTCTGCCCCTCTCCCCACTCGCATGCTCTCTCTCTAAAATAAATAAATGAATCCTAAAAAAAAGGGGGGGGGGGAATCAGTGAACATGATGTAATTGACCTAATCCCAACAACAAAAAGAAAATAGACTGATGGAAAGAAAATGAACAGAGTCTCATGGACCCAGGGGACAGTAACAAAGAACCTAAAGTTTGTGTCATCAGAGAGGAGAAAGAGGGAGGTTGAAAGAGTATTAAAAAATAATCATAATGGCTAAAATATACAAAAGATACAAATCCATAGATTCAAGAAGCTGGCATGTATGTCTGCCTGAAAAATCCCAATAAATCTACATACCAAATAAACAAAACTCCTAGGATTAATGAATGAGTTCAGCGAGGTCACATGACATAGATCAAGCTATAAAAATCAATAGTATTTCTATATATTAACAATGAACATGTAGAAAACAAAATTAGAAATACAATATCATTTACAATTGCCCCAGAGAAAATAAGACTTAGGTAATCTTTACCAGGCTTTGATTTTAGGTAGAATGATTATACGGTTTTTATTCATGAATCTAGTAAACATGTACAGGATCAATATGCTGAAAGTTACAAAATTCTGATGAAAGAAATCAAAGATATAAATGAATGAAAAGATATCCTATTTATTGTACTGGAAGAGTAAAGGCAATTCTCCCCAAATTGATGGGTAGTTCTAATATAATGTCTATCGAGATTCAAAAAGAAAAAAAGCTTTTTTGTAGACAGGCTTATTCTAAAATTTGTATATAAAGACACAAGCCCTAGAATAGATAAAACACTTATGAAAAAGAACAAAGAGGGGGCGCCTGGGTGGCTCAGTTGGTTAAGTGACTGCCTTCGGCTTAGGTCATGATCCTGGAGTCCCGGGATCGAGTCCCGCATCGGGCTCCCTGCTCGGCGGGGAGTCTGCTTCTCCCTCTGACCTTCCCCCCTCTCATGTGCTCTCTCTCTCTCACTCTCTCAAATAAATGAATAAATAAAATCTTTAAAAAAAAAGAAAAAAAGAAAAAGAACAAAGAGGTAGAAATCCCTCTACCCAATATTAAGGCCTAATACACTGCTACAATAATGAGGACTGTGTGGTATTGGTGGAGGTATAGTCACATAGATCAATGGAACAGAATACAAAGTCCAAAAATAGATCCACCCAAGTTTGTTCAAACGTGCAAAAAAAAAAAAAAAATCAATTGAGGAAGGATAGCTTTTCAACAAGTGGTACTGGAGCAATTGGACATACACAGGTAAAAATATAAATCTCAACCCAAACCTCATACATTACACAAAAATACCTCAAAATGTATCAGCTATTTTAAGTGTAAAATGTAGAACTATAAAATTTTTAGGAAAACAGGGAGAAAATTTTTAGGATCTAGGACCAGGCAAAGAGTTCTTAGACTTGACAATAATATCACAATCCATAAAAGAAAAAATTGATAAATTGGACCTCATCAAGATTGAAAACTATTGGTCTGCAAAAGATGATGTGAAAAGAGTAAAAAGACAAGCTACAGTTTGGGAGGAAAATTTGTTAATTGTATATCCTAAAATGGCCAAATATTTAGAATATATAAAGAACTCTCAAAACTCAGCAGTGGAAGATAAACTGTTGACCTAGAATTCTATGTCAAATGAAAATATGCTTCAAAAATAAAAGTGGCATTAAGATATTTTAAGATAAAGTAGAATTTGTCACCACCACACCTGGACTACAAGAAATGCTGAGGAAAGTTTTTCAAGCTAAAGGGAAATTACACCAGCTAAAAGAAAACTTGTGTACTCATGAGGAATGAAGTTCATGGAATTGGCAAATGGAAAGACTTTTTCTCTTAATTCCTTTAGATATTTATGAATGATCAAACCAAAGCTTATAGCCCCAAAGGAGTTTATAACATATAAAAAATGTACTACATGTGACAACTATAGCAATAAGGATGCGAGTAGAGTAAATGGACCCATATGTTTTCAGTGTTTCTACATTAATATGAAGTGGTATATTAGGTCTCCTATGCTGTAAAAAGTTAAGAATATGTACTATAATCAGGGGGAAAAAAAAACACTAAAAGTTATGTAAGTGATTCTAACTAAACGTCCAATAGATTTATTAAAAGCCAGAAATGTTCACTATGGATAAAAAAGCAAGACCTGATTATATACTACATACAGGTATAACACTTTAAAGATACAAGGTGGTGCCTGGATGGCACAGTTAAGCATCCAGCTCTTGGTTTCAGCTCAGGTTGTGATCTCGGGACCAGGAGATCAAGCCCCATGTCAGGCTCCATGCTGGGCTTGGAGTCTGCCTAAGATTCTCTCTCCCTCTCCGTCAGCCACCCCCCACATAATAAATCTTTAAAAAAAATAAATTAAATAAATAAAGGTACAGAAACCACAAAAGACCCCAAACAGCCAAAGCAACCCTGAAAAAGAAAAGCAAAGCTGGAAGCATCACAATTCCAGTCTTCAAGTTATATTGCAAAGCTGTAGTGATCAAAACAATATGGTACTGGCACAAAAATAGACACATAGATCAGTGGAACAGAATAGAAAACCCAGAAGTGAACCCACAACTATATGGTCCATTAATCTTCAACAAAGCAGGAAAGAATATCCAATGGGAAAAAGAATGTCTCTTCAACAAATGCTGTTGGGAAAACTGGACAGCAACATGCAGAAGAATGGAACTGGACCACTTTCTTACACCATACACAAAAATAAATTCAAAATGGATAAAAGACCTAAATGTGAGACCTGAAACCATAAAAATTCTAGAAGAGAACACAAGCAGTAACTTCTTTGACATCCGCTACAGCAGCTTATTTCTAGATAGGTCTCCTGAGGCAAGGGAAACAAAAGCAAAAAAAAAAAAAAAAAAAAAACTATTAGGAAGACATCAAAAAAAAAAGCTTCACATAACAAAATGAACAATCAACAAAACTAAAAGGCAACCTACAGAATGGGAGATGAAATTTGCAAATGATATATCTGATAATGGTTTAGTATCCAAAATATATAAAGAACTTATAAAACTCAACAACCAAAAGAATGAATAATCCAATTAAAAAATGGGCAGAAGACATGAACAGACATTTCACCAAAGAAGACATACAGATGGCCAACAGACACAGGAAAAGATGCTAAACATTACTCATCGTCAGGGAAATGCAAATCAAAATCTCAATGATATATCACCTCACACCCTGGCAGAATGGCTAAAACTAACACAAGAAACAACAGGTGTTGGCAAGGATGTGAAGAAAGGAGAACCCTATTACACTGTTGGTGGAAATACAAACTGGTGCAGCCACTCTGGAAAGCAGTACGGAAGTTCCTCAAAAAGTTAAAAATAGAACTACCCTATAATCCAGCAATAGCACTATTAGGTGTTTATCCAAAGAATACAGAAATACTAATTCAAAAGGATACGTGCATGTTAGGGTTTATAGCAGTGTTATCTACAATAGCCAAATTAGGGAAACAGCCCAAGTGTCTATTGACTGATGAATGTATAAAGAAGATGTGGTATATATACATACACAATGGAATATTACTCAGCCATAAAAAGGAATGAAATCTTGCCATTTGCAATGACATGGATGGAGCTAGAGAATATTATGCTAAGCAAAATAAGTCAGTCAGAGAAAAACAAATATATGATTTCACTCGTATGTGGAATTTAAGAAACAAAACAAATGAGCAAAGGGGTAAAAAAGAAAGAGGGAGGCAAATCAAGAAACATACTCTTAACTACAGAAAGCATGCTGATGGTTACCAGAAGGGAAGTTAGTGATGGGATGGGTTAAATAGGTGATGAGTATTAAGGAATGCACTTGTGATGAGCACTAGGTGATGTATAGAAATGTTGAATCACTATAGTGTACATCTGAAACTAGTATTACACTCTATGTTATATAAGTATAATTTAAAAAAAAACTTAAAGATACAGAAAGACTGAAATTAATGGATGGAAATATATACCAAGAAAACAGTAAGCATAAGAAGGCTGGAGAGGTAATATCAATACCACATAAAGCTGTTTTCAAGAAAAAGATATTATCAAAGATAAGTAAGGACATGTCATAATAAAATATTTCACTTTATCTTGAATAAAGAGATAAATATAGAAAGGTATAGCAATCTTCAATATACCTAAAAACAGATTTCTCAGCAATTGATAGAACAATGAGAACAATAAATAGGTAGATGATAGACAGACAGATAGCCAAGATCTGAACACCACTATTAACTAACTTAACCTAATTGATATTTATAGAACATTATACCCAAGAACTACAGGATACATGCTCTTTTCAATTACAAATGATACATTCACTAAGATATACCATATGCTGGGCAATAAAACAAGTCTCAATAAATTTAAAAGAATTGAAATCATATAGAGTATACCCTCTAACCACTATTGGATTAAATTATAAATTAGTAATAAATAAAATCTCTTTACACTGGCAGTATTTGAAAATTTAAACAACACATTTCTAAATAATCTATGGATAAAAGAAGAAGTCAAAAGGGAAATTACAATGAATGATAACAATACAACATATGAAAATTTGTACAGTGCACCTAAAGTAGTACTTTCAGGAAAATTTGTATTTTAAACTATTTATACTAGAAACATTTCTTTAGAGGGAATCATTTAAGATCCCATCTAAGGAAGTAAAAACTCGAAATATACATAAGGAAGAAAATAAATATATCAGAATTCAATGAAATATAAACAATGGAAACCATCAACAAAATTAATAAACCTATCTAGACTTACCATAAAGAAAACAAAAAAAATAAATTATGATTATCAGGAATTGAACAAACAAGATAAAATAGATAAATGTCTTGAAAATACAACTATATTTGAATGTCTTGAGAATACAACTTATCAAAACTAATGCAAGATACAATGGAAAATGTATATGGTACTGTATCTAGCACAGGAATTTCTTTCTTTTTTTTTTTTTTAAGATTTTATTTATTTGACAGAGAGAGACACAGCGAGAGAGGGAACACAAGCAGGGGGAGTGGGAGAGGGAGAAACAAGCTTCCCGCTGAGCAGGGAGCCCGATGTGGGGCTCGATCTAAGGACCGTGGGATCATGACCTGAGCCGAAGGTAAACGCTTAACAACTGAGCCACCCAGGCGCCACAGGAATTGAATTTCTTATTGAAATCCTTCCACAAGGAAATCTGCAGGTCAAGATGGTTCCCTGATTAATTCTAGCAAACATTTAAGAAAGAAATAACACCAATATTATTGAGAAAATACAGAAGAAAGAAACACTTTACAATTGGATTTATAAAGCCAGTATAATTTTTATATTGAAACCTGACAAAAATATTACCCAAACCACTCTTAACCAATATTTCTCTTAAACAAGGTCAAAAGATTTTTAATGAGATATTAACAAATCAACTCCAGTGATGTAGAGAGAAGAATACATCTTGATCAAGGGAGTTCATCCTAAGAACATAAGGCTGGTTTGACATTCATAAGTCAACCATTGTAATACACCATATTAACAATAAAAGACAAAGTCAGTATGATCATTTCAACAGATTACAAAAAAGCATTTGACAAAATTCAACATTTATTCATGGCTGCTCTCAGCAAACTAGGGATAATAAATCTTTCTCAACCTGACAAATGGTATCGAAGAAGCTATCTAATGCTGAAATATTTAATACTTCTCCACTATGGTCTGAAAAAAGCCAGAATACCGACTTCCACCATTTCTATTGAACCTACGAAAGGTCCTAACTGATTGCTGTAAGGCAATAAAATATTTAAGAAGCCTAAAATTCCAAAATAAGTAAATATGTCTCTATTGGAATATGACATAATTTTTAACATAGAAAAAAACTAAGGAAACTACAATTAAGTTACCAAAAATAATAAATGAGCTAGCAAGGTCACAGGATACAATTAAAAGTCAGTTGCATTTATATACACTAATAGCAAAAAAAAAAAAAGGGAAAATGAAATTACAGAAATAATTCTATTTAGAATAGGATCAAAAAACAAAATATTTGGATATAAATTTATCAAAAGATGCAAAAGACACTCACACTGAAAACTATAATACACTGATGGAAGTTAATAAAAAAAAAAACCCTAAATAATTGAAGTTCATTTAATGGAGTTCATTAATTTTGAAGACCTAAAACCATTAAGATATCAGTTCACTCCAAATTGGTCTATAGTTTCAGTTCAAGTCCGACACAATCCCAGCAGGTGTTTTGGTAGAAATTGATTCTAATGTTTATATGGGAGCACAAATGACCTAGAATATTTAAAGCAATCTTTAAAAAGAACAAATTTGGAGGCCTTACATTTGCTAACCTCAAGATTTACTGTAGAGCTATAATAACCAAGATGATGTGGAACTAGCATAGGATTAATAAACAGATCAGTCCAATAGAATGGAGAGTCCAGAAATAGAATCATATATTGGTGGTAAATTAAGTTTTGACAAAGGTGCCAAAGGAATCCAAAGGGGATAGGAAAATCTTTTCAACAAATGGTCTGGAACAACTAGATATCTGTATGGGAATAATTAACTTCAAAGACTATCTAATACTATACACACAAATTAAGGTATATCATAAACTAAAATCTATTAGCTAAATCTAGAAAGCTTAAAACATAAACATAGTATAATATCTTTGTAATTCAGGGCTAAGCAAGGATTTTGTAGACAGAAATAAGAAGGCAATAACCATAAAAGTAAAAGATGATAAATTAGACCTCATGAAAAGTAAAAACTTCTGTCATCGAAAGACATTTTTAAAAATGAATAGGTGACTCAAAGAGAGAAATATTTACAAACATGTATCTGACAGAAGACTGCTATCCACAATATATTTAACAACCTCTTAAAAATTAAAAGACAAGGGGCACCTGGGTGGCTCAGTTGGTTAAGCGACTGCCTTCAGCTCAGGTCATGATCCTGGAGTCCCGGGATCGAGTCCCATATCGGGCTCCCTGCTCGGCAGGGAGTCTGCTTCTCCCTCTGACCCTCCCCCCTCTCATGCTCTCTCTCTCATTCTCTCTCTCTCAAATAAATAAATAAAATCTTTAAAAAAAAAAATTAAAAGACAGGGACGCCTGGGTGGCTCAGTCGGTTAAGCGTCTGCCTTCGGCTCAGGTCATGATCCCGGGGTCCTGGGATCGAGTCCTGCATCAGGCTCCCTGCTCCGCGGGGAGCCTGCTTCTCCCTCTGCCTCTGTCTCTCTCTCTGTCTCTCATGAATAAATAAATAAAATCTTTAAAAAAAAATTAAAAGACAAAAAGATCAATTAAAGTGAGCAAAATATTTCAATAGACATTTGGCAAAGGAAGAGATACAAGTGGCCAATAAGCACATAAAAAATGTTCAATATTGCTTGTGACAAGAAAATGGCTATTACAATCATGAAAAGATACCCACACATATCATCAGAATGGTTAAAACAAAAAAAGAATGAGTTAACTAATGACCTAACTGTTGGAGAGAATGTGGAGTAGTTGTAACTCTCAGACATTATTGATGGGAATGTAATATGGTACAACCGCATTGGAAAAAACTCTGGCAATTTTTTATGAAACTAAGCATATGTTTATTTTTTGACACAGTAATTCAATTCTTAAGTATTTATCTAAGAGAAATGAAAACATATGTCCACAAAAACACTTGACAAAAAAGTTTATAGAGCTTTATTCATAATAGCAAAAGCCTGCAAATAGCTTGGGGTTCCATGAGAGGACAATGGATCAAGAAATTATATTATATTCTTACAATGGAACACTTCATATTAATAAAAAGAATGAACTATTGGTACATACAATGGCATGGATTAATCTCAAAAATACCCTGCTGAATGAAAAAAGCTCCATACCTAGAGTACATACTGTATTGTTTCCATTTATAGAATTAATAAGGAGACAACAGTTTTCTATGGTAAAAAAAAAATCAGAACAGTTGTGGTGCCTATAAAGGGTGGGGTTGGAATTGGAAGGAGCATGAGGAAGCTTTCAGCGCTGAGGCTAATGCTCAGTATCTTGATAATGGTCTAGGTTATACAAGTGAATATATTTGTAAGAACTGATCACATGATACACTTAAAATTTATACATTTTACTGTATGGGAATTTTACTGTTAACCTACAAAATGTTCCTTCTGGAAGATCATTGGTGAGGTCCTGGTCTACGGAAGCCCCCAGGGTTAATCTTCGCTCAAATTCTTAAAGGGAATTTTACCTTTTAAGAAAAAAAAAGGAACCCAATACAAATAGCAGATCATAGTTAATCACAGGCATGCTGAAGTATCTAGTGGAAGTGTACTGGTATTTTCAACTTACTATGAAATGCATAAAAAAATTAAGAAGCTTTGATTGATGGGTAGAGGAATAGATGGATGGGTATATGATGAAGCAACTATAGTAAAATGTTCATTGCAAAATGTAAATAATGGATATATGGGTGTTTGCTGTAACATATTTCAACTTTTCTGTATATTTGAAAATTTTTATAATTAAATATTGGGAAAAGCCAATGCATATCTCTTATTAGTTATTATTTGCAAAATCCATTCCACTGATCAAGTTGAACACAATCTTCAAGATAAATTTAATCAGAGAGAAAATGCATATGAGATTTTATTTTTCTTATGATTTCCAAATTTTTAATGTTTCACTGATAGATATACATCGAACATTTGTTGACATGATTATTTATTTACTTTTATTTATTATACAGTGGTGATTATTATATGTAATTATATGTAATATAATTATTATATATATTAGATTCAGTGATAATATGTGCTAATGCTGCTGAATAGTAGTGATTGATGAATTTAATGGTGTCAGTACTCCCACAAAAGCAGATTTTAAGTCACTGAATGCAGAGTTGGGAAGAGATGCTCGCAGTTGGTTCCTGTGAGCCTGCGCAAGCTGGCTCCAACATACCTCTGTAATGACCTCATCAAACAATTTAGAAATTGTTATGGACCAAATTATGCCCCTGCCAAATTCATATGTTGAAGTCCTACCTCCCACCCCCATCCCTGTGTAACTGTGCGTGGAGATAGGAACTTCAGAAAGATAATTAGGGTTAATGGAGGTTATAGGGTGGAGCCCTGATCCAATAGGACTAGGGTGTCCTTATAAAAAGAAAGCGATACATGAGAGATCTTTCTCTCTATATATGTGCACAGAAGAAAGCCCAGGTGAGGATACAGGGAGAAGGCAGCCATATGTAATCCAGGAAGAAAGTTCTCACCAGAAACCAACCCTGAAGACATCAAGAACTAGCCTTCAGAACTGTAAGAAAATAAGTTTCTGTTGTTTAAACCATCCAGTCTGTGGTATTTTGTTATAGCAGACCTAACAGAGTAATACAGGAATCATGCTTTATTCCCTGATAAAATGCTGTGAGATTGTATTACTATTTCCTCTTAAATTTTTTAAGTATTCACAGGATTTTGACTGATGAGTTTGGACCCTGATCCTATCACTTTTGAAAATTACATATTCTCATCTAGAAAAATCTTCCTCTTCTACAAGGAAGGTGGCCTCAATCACGTTATCTTTAAAGAGACACTCTTATTTAATATGTGAGTGCCATATTCCAACTGTAGTTGGAACATATCTGTATCTATAATTGGCTAGATAATTAGCAGTACTTTTTGTCAAATGCTGTTGAAGAAGAATTTATGCTAATAGTGACTGACTTTGTCTTATGCTAAGACATTAATTTAATCAGTGGCTCATTTTTCTCTTTAGCTGAAACATTAGCTAAATCATGTTGAGAAAATAAAACCCAGAGGCAGAAACTAATTAGAAACATTGCTTTTAGGTAATGAAGCACTTACACATCCATTTGGGGGATTCATTAAGTTTTACTTGGGGTTGAGGAAAGTTTTCACATAACTCACCTGAAAAACAAGTAATTGGGATTGAAATATGTAATTGCCAAAGTCATGGAATATGGCGGGGGAGGGGACTTTGGCAATTCATTTCATTTCACCAAACACTTCATCAAAATGTTTTTAAATAATGGAGCTCCAAAGATTGAAAAAAAAAAATAAACAAGGTAATATTCTACTACTTAAAGTAGTCTAGTAGAGGAGAAAGACATTTACATGTCTTCCAGGTGATAAGGGCAATTGAAAGGAATCTATTCAAACCCCCAGTCCAACCAAGCTTATAG
This sequence comes from Neomonachus schauinslandi, assembly GCF_002201575.2. NCBI lineage: Eukaryota > Metazoa > Chordata > Mammalia > Carnivora > Phocidae > Neomonachus > Neomonachus schauinslandi. The sequence goes on from NC_058403.1 coordinate 114,073,319, forward strand.
ACAAAACTCACAGGTGTCAGCACTTGGCCCTCATGCTTTGTTTTCCTAGGTCATGGGGCCCTACATTCTTAGTAAATAGACCCCAATTACAAAACATATTCTTCTCTAGCCTGACCACAACCCACATCCCAGACAGAGCCCCTCAATAAAACTGCCACTTCCTGCTCTACCTGGCCAAGAGCTGACCCCCACCTCACACCCCACCTCCCCTCACATGCTCGCAGCTTCAACCCTCTCACATCCTTCAAAACCCCTTAAAAGGCCCAGCCTAACAGAAAACTCAGGGCGACATTTCTCTAGAATGTCTGGCCCCTCTCCTTCCTTGGAGAGTGAATAAACTCTGTCCTGCTGGTTGCTCCACTCTGGGCAATTCTTTGTCTCTGGTGTCACAGGCCACTCTAACAGCATTTCATAAGATTTATATCAGGTGCTGTAGGAACACAATGCGAGATCAATACACTCTTTCTAGGTAGAAGACAGTCCAGAAACAGTGTTGTAGTTTCTCTCTCTCCTTTTGTCTCAGCTCTTGTATTTTGAAGGTAACTGTTGAGAAGGGTCAAATGATCCCTTCAGGAAACTAGAGGAAGTTACATTTTCCCAAGTCCTGTAGTTTCCTCGAGGCCCAAAGAAGGCCATTCTAGGTAACTATAGAAAGAACCAGTGACGTACCTTCCTTTGGAGAGCTCCAGAAGCATCACCGTGGGTGGAGAGCAATTCAGCAATAAGTGAGCGCCCTCAGGGTCAATGAGTACCATTTTCTAAAAAAAGAAAACTGATGTCTGAGAGGTGAAGCTGTTTTACCAAAATGAAAAGAAATGAATCAGTCCCAAAGATGTCCAGGAACAATTCTGCTAGTTGATAAATCTAGATTTTATGACACTCATTATAAACACGAAGACTCTTTAAAGAGCTATCCAGACTTTTCCAGAAGCAGGACCACCTACATAATTCTGGGCCCAGGGCAAACCAGAAGTGCTAGATCCCTTGTTAAAAAAGTATTAAGAATTTCAGGGAGAAAACAGCAGACTTTAAACCACATGTGGTGTCCTGTGCATTTATACTTATTCTGGGGCTCTGGAAGCCAGTCCGGGCCAGAGAGCAGTATCACTTTAAATACTGAAGCAAGCTAAATATTCCCCAATTCTGTCTGGTAGAGGAAATCACAGATTGTAATAAATGCAGATCTGAGTCCTGGCTCCACTGCTTCTCAGCTTTTGGATTTGGGGCAAGTTATTTTCAGTTTCCTCATTGAAATGTAGCCATGCAAATTAAACTTCCATTGCAAGGTCCAGCATCACATGAATTACACGTGGGAATTTTATTCTGGTGAATTTACAGTTATTTAACTGCATGCATTATTAAATAAGAATTATGAAAATTAGTGATTTTTAAATCTTGCTCTTAGTTTTAGAACAAGAATTATACTAATTGAAACAATTATTTGCTTTTCTTTATTTTTTCACCCTCCTTGGCCATCAGTTTCGTTCCTCATCCCAGTTGTGAGCTGCCACAAGTGAAACAAACCATAAAGATCATTTTAAGATCAGAAATATTTATTATTTAAACAAAAGTTACATATTTAGAATTAAAGAACAAAATATCATGGACATTATATATTCCACATATCATATTCTTCATAGTAATCTTTCACCATTACTTTTTGGTATTCGTAGATAGATTACTTTAATGTACATAGTGCTTAGCAATTCTAAACATTCATTTGCTTACCTTTTATCTATCACTCCTGTATAGAAAGCTGGTCCTGGTTCCTGCCTGTGGACCTCTCTCTCTCTGGGTAGCATGGCAACTTCTTTCGCTGTCTCCAGGTACTAGAAAGCTGGACTTTCTGGTACATCATTAAAAAACTGGCTCTGAGGCTCGAAGTATTTATTTCCTGAGGAAGATCACTGTTATGTTTTCTCCGTTAAATAGAGAGAGAAGCAGAGGGCAGAGTACCTCTGCCAGTACCCAGCCTCACTGCCCAAGTCTGCCTCTCTAGAAAATTGCAAAAACGGACGACTTGTGCTCCTGCTGACACTCTGTGAATTCCCACATGCATTATGTGATGCTGCTATCTTTACAAAATAACCCTTAAGTCGTTGTTGGATAACAGGGGCATGAATTATTCACCTAATTTTACCAATGAGAAACATAAAGCACTGTTTCTATCAAGGTGACAATTAACGAAAGCTCCCTAAACTCCCCCTCCCATTTCCAGTATGAACACTGAGATGTGGTTCATTCTGTATGTATCTAGGCAAAGCCTTGAAGGATAATCTAGAATTAGGACCTATAGGCAATTCATCTGTGCCTCACTTGGGTGTACCTCATATCTTTATGTGCCTGGTTTTGAAGCAATTCCCAGCTTCCAAAGTCATGCACTAGATTTCTCCTAAACAAGATCTCTATTTTTTTTTCCCTTACCTCTTGATTCACAAGCCATATACGAGAGATCCTGAGCTCATTCATGTTGCTATAGCTTCATCAAGGGCTGAGTTCCAAAAAAACAAAACTTGGAAGTAAAATGCTGATTCAGTGACCCTCTAATGGGAAACAGTTAACTGTCTGTAGTGGTTGGGGTGGGTTGTATGCATGGATAGATTTTTAAGGAACAGCTAAGACAGGAGAATTCCCAGGAGTAACTGGTGAGAGAGAGCTGGTAAGCAATTCTAAGTCAAAGTCCTTAATGACTGTCAGAAATCAGAGACAAAATACAAATGCCAAGTCTCCAGGGCAGAAGCAAGTGTTAAATGAGAAAACGGATCAAAGGTCAGGAAACAGATGCAGATGGAATTTAAGAGTTAGCAAGCCAGAACATAAGAATAGGGATGGTCAGAGATGACAGCCAGAACGTTGTGTGTTTGGGGCTTATTATTACCTCTCGGTGGTGATGGTTGCACAACTCTCTGAATATACTGAAAACCACTAAACAGGACACTTTGGAAGGGTGACTTTTATGGTATGTAAAATCTACCTAAATAAGTCTGTTTTTTAAGAAGTATATGTTGGGATACATTAAAAAAATCAAGGAGAAAGAATGTGGCAGGAACCTGTGTACCTAGTAATAGTAAGATCCTTAGATGTTAACACAAAATTTTTGTGGATATAGAGAACTGAAAGTGAAATTGCATCTCCCAGCCATGGCTTCCAGCATAGTCACAAATCATGATATTATTAAGACATTGTAGATCCAAGAGAGCAGCCGAGGGATTACATTAGTTTTCTCGATCTGGAAAGCATGATGTTAGCACCCGCTGTAGGAGAAATGAGGAGTTTATTTTCTAGTCTGAGGTATTCAGAGTTACTGGGAATATCAAAGGCATATTCCCAAAAATCGTATTTTTCTAAATTTAATGAAAGAATTCACATAAAATATTTCTTTAAATCATTATCTAAAATGTTTTTTTCTACAGTTATTTTTAAAGACATATGAGATGTAGTTGACAATAGGTTCCCATTTTTTTTTTCCTTACCAGTATGAAGCTCATTCATGACTCAATTTACTCAAGCCAATCATTTAAGCAAATTATTTAAGACTTGGCTCAGGTCTAGCAGAGCACAGATAAATATTAAAGTGTAAAATAAACATGTAATGGATATTAGTAGACCATGTCCAGCTCATAGCTAATTTTGTGGTAGATTGTATCATAGTTGTATGTTCAAGAACATTCTAAGTTTGTTGAAAACCTCTGCAAGGTAAAGGAACAGGAATGTGTAAACACGGTTAAATAAAACAATGGTTTTAACCTCGTCTTTGGATTTGTACCAAAATAATGGAGGAATATATGACCACACCAACTGACATGCAAACATTTAACTTAACAAATGTGTATACAGTGTATTGTTAATTAGTTTTCAGTGTATTGTTAATCTGTTTTCAAAACATTTTCAAATGTTCTTGGATCTTAATATAATTGAAAAGAGGTGAAAATCAGAAAAATGGAACAGTATGTCGTTGGCCACAATACCTATGCTACTTTCCATTTAGTTAGCACTCACTGACTATTCAAGAAATCTAGTAAAAGATACCATGCATTTGTCCATTCAAGATATGTATTGAATCCAAACATGTGCCAGCCACTGTGCTGAGAACTAGGATTATACAGGTGCCAAATTGGACACAGTCTGCCCGTGAGCCCACAAACCTAATTGTACATACCATGTGAGGATGATGATAAGGAGAGGCATTGGAGAATCCATAAAAGTACTTAACCCAATGTGATGAAGGAAGAATAGCAAAGAGAAGAGTTAGAAAGGCTTTGGGAATAAGGCCTGAGCCAAGTCTTATATAAGAGTTGCCCAGGTAAAGGAAAGAAATAGAAGATGGATGAGCAGAAGAAGATCCAGAACAAGGAGATGGTATGAAAGGAGGAAGAGGAATTACAAATAGTATAGTATATGAGGAGCTTGCTTGTAATTGCGTTCTGATAAACATAGCAGTGGGAAGTGATGGGAGAGGAGATGACAGAGAGGTAGCCATGTGTACATTCTAAGAGGAGGTTGGGCATTATTCTGCATGTGTCAATGAGGTACTGAAGGGTTTAAATAGGGAACTAATGTGGTTTGAAATGTATTTTGGTTACATCTTTAAGACTATGAACAGAATGGAGACAGTTTGAATGTCTTTGTGGTATTAAAGAAGAAAAAGAGAAAAATCATTTGAGAGGCAAGATCTACACACATAGAGCCATTGATTTGAAGTAAGTTAGTGGGGGTGCCCGGGTGGCTCAGTCGTTGGAGCATCCAACTCTTAATTTGGGCTCAGGTCATGATCTCAGGGTCGTGGGATTGAGCCCCACATCAGGCTCTGCACTCATCATGGAGTCTGCTTGAGATTCTCTCTCTCCCTCTGCCCCTCTCCCCACTTGCTCTCTCTAAAGAAATAAATAAAATCTAAAAAAAAAAAGTGAGTTCATGGAAGATAAAGTAGTTTCAAGGAAAACTGATTTCTAGCTAAGTGCATTATAGTACCATCAGTCAAAACAGGAAACGTAAAAAAAAAAAATGCCTGGGGTTATATCAATTTTATTTTGAATCTGTTGAATTTGGTATACCATTGTCAGGCCCAGACGGAAGTGTCCAGTAAGCAACTGGATATGTGTGAATCTATAGGTGAGGACAGAACTCTCTGTGGGATCAAGAGGTTTGAGAATTTCAATACATGCGTAGTCATTGAAAACAATTAAAAAGATGAGATTATCCAATAAGGATTTTTCCAGTAATGTATCCTAGGGAACATGGACATTTAGGGGTTATGTGGGAAAAAAAGGTTGTGAAAAAGCTAAAGAAATGCAAAAGTATGAGAACCAGGAGGGTGTGATGTCAGGGAGCAGAGAGCCATGAAGGGTCAGTAAATAAAGACTTAATTGTTCCCATTGAATTTGGAAATAGAGGTCATTGGTGAACTGTGCCAGAATCATTTCCATGGAGAATTAAGAAAGTAAGCCAGATTGCAAGCAGATGAGAAATAAATGGAAAATAAGATAGAAAGGCTTTTCAGTTGAGGAGAGGAGAGAAGAATCTCCATGGTGTATAGGGAGAAATGGAAACAAGAGATGACTTTTTTTGGATCGGGGGATAAGCCTAAATTTTAGCTAAGCAGAAGAAAGAAAAAATGAAGAATTTAAAGATACCAGGGGTGGTCATTTCAAAGGGGTAGATGTGGACAGAAGAGAAGGGAGATAAGAGGAAGATAGATGGTGTCTGGTGCATGTTCTCAATCCAAAAAGGAAATATCTATAGGCCTAGGGTCCAGAGGTTGACACAGTATATTCGCACAGGTTGTTAATTGAGATGGAGTCAACCAGACCAGGCTGCCACATCTGAATTTCACATATTTCCAACCTGGACTTGTTTGTTTTGTATGTAGTAAATACATCCTTGAAATTAGGAACGACTTTAATTTCTCTTCTGTCCTGCATTTGTGTGTATTTAAGTGTGTGTTTTCATGTGACAGACCAGCTCCCTCTCTTCTGTCTTGTTTCAATCTTTATAGTATGTTTGGAACATTTTTACAATCAGAAAAATATTGAAAGTATTTCCATTTTTAACCTAATGAACAAGAATCAATGGACTGGAGAAGTTGAAGAAAAACATCTGACTAAATTCAATGGGTTGGGAATGGACAGTTTCTCTCTTGTAATATTAACTTGGAAGGCATTAAATCCACAGATAACATACACTTAAACAGGAAAAATATATACAAACATCGAAAGCAAACAAATTCGGGGTGCCTGGGTGGCTCAGTTGGTTAAGCGACTGCCTTCGGCTCAGGTCATGATCCCAGGGGTCGGGCTCCCTGCGCAGTGGGGAGCCTGCTTCTCCCTCTCCCTCTGCCACTCCCCCTGCCTGTGCTCTCTCTCTCTCTCTGTCAAATAAATAAATAAAATCTTCAAAAAAAAAAAAAAGAAAGCAAACAAATTTTACATATTCACTGGAAGTAACCAGACATTTTTTTAAATGCTCTATTATTTTGCATTATTTATTTTTAGAGGCTATAAACAAACCCATTTTTGGTAATCTTATGTCCCCCCAAATTTAAAACTCATCACAGTATAATTATGATAGGAAGAAATATATTATGAGGACTGAACAAGAGCAGAGTAGAAAATAGATTAACAAAATTTTAACAGTTGTCATATATTTATGAGTACATATAATTGAGTTGCACAAAGAAATTTGATTTTGAAAGCTAAGAGACATGGTTTACAAAATAATTTTTTTTAAAGATTTTATTTATTTATTTGACAGAGAGACACAGTGAGAGCAGGATCACAAGCAGGGGGAGAGGGAGAGGGAGAAACAGGCTTCCCGCGGAGCAGGGAGCCCGATGCGGGGCTCCATCCCAGGACCCTGGGATCATGACCTGAGCCGAAGGCAGACGCTTAATGACTGAGCCATCCAGGCGCCCCTACAAAATAATTTTTTTTTGAATCATGTAAAAAATATTCAAGAGCTCTATTACTATAAACTATTAAATTACATTTCCAACATTTTCCCCAGATATTCTTGGGCATTTAGTTTTTTCCTCATATAATTGAAGATCATTTTAGCCATTTTTTTTTAAATTTAGGAGTCTTTTGTATTAAATCAATATATGAATTTTGAATGTATTGATTTTTAAAATCTTGAGTCCTCCCATTCAAAAGCATTGCTTACACATTTCCTATATTTTACTACAATCACTGAAATTACAACTTCAGTGCCAAATCACTGAAGAAGATTCAATCTTCTTCTTTATGAAGGCTCTACCCATTTCTTATTAAATTTATTCTTAAATTCCAAAGTTGTCTCTATTGTGCACAGAATTTCATTTTTTTTTTCTTTTTTACTCTTTCCTTTTCTAGGACTGATAAAGAAAATATGGCTTGGGAGAGGCAGAAAATAAATTTATAAATGTGTCCATAAATATAATAATTTAAAATAAGTATATTGCCTAGTATTTGAGAAAGACAGAGGGTGTAATAGCAAAGATCCTGGGGTGGGAGTGTGACTCTGACATTTAAGGGTCAGAAAGTGTAACTGGAGTGAAAGCAAGCGCGTGAGAGAGGAATGGGAGATGAGACCAGGGTTGCTGGATCAGATGAGTCATGTGAGGTCTATGGCTTCTACTCTGAAAAGACTGCTAGAATAAAAGCAAGCAAGTCAACCTCTCTTTATCGAAGTACCTCAAGAAAACCTCTCCACCCATTCTCTTCCTATTCTCGTCCACACAAAGAGGAGGGATCTGTGCATGATTCAGTTTCTTCTTGGCTTTACTACATGAACCCTGGCTTCAGGGACTCACCTAGTGCAAGAGTTCATGATTGTGCATGAGCTGTCCACACCATGGCCACCATGGAACACAATGACTCACTGGCACACAGACTCCATGTAGACATTAGCATCCATTTGACTCAGGAGGAATAGACACAGAGGGTTTGGTGGTAGAGGGAAGAGAGCTCTTTTCCAGTCATCACCTTCCCAGAATCTCCTGCTTCAGAAACCAAAACTATATTTATCTTGGTCCAATTCCACAGTGTCTCTTCATTCTCTCCTTCCCATATTTCAAAGAAAATAATAAAATAAAAAGTCTCAAGTTAACATGAAGTTATATCTATATCCCGATACATACATTTATTATAAGTATTTGATTTTTTACAATGACTTTTGTATAACAGATAATATTGTTGAACAAACCATACTTTATTTTAAACAACAGACAGAAAGTCTTAGCTGTACAACAGAGCTGTAGTTGGACTCTTCACAGAACTATCTATGGCGGTGGAATCATTCTTGCTTGAAACAATGAGTATGAATATAATTAAAACAACTAATATCTTTTCAGCACTTATTATTTGTTATAGATTATGCTAAATCCTTTATGCATATGATTACCTCAATCCTCCAAACAAGTCAGTGTGGGAAGCATTACTGCTATTTCCCTATTACAAGGAAGGACACATATAGGGGCACACACATGTCAAGTGGCAGAACTGATCGTCTGACTCCAAATCCAGGGGACCTAACATCTACTTACTGTTTACAAAGCCACTCAAACTTAAAGGACACAGAGCATTTGCACAGACGTAAAGCTGTATTACAAAATCCTCAGTTCCAGTTAACCTGTTGAGACAGCGAAGCAGAGCAGTTCAAGACTTGTTTCGGTGAGCATCACACAGCTGTCAACAGAGAGCCGTGTGCAGGAACAGATGTCTGCTCTAATCTCTGCCAGAATACTGCAGGCCAAGAATTACATTTTTAGCTCAAGGGCATTCCCTTTCTCGGAGATGTAGTTCTAAATTGAGGGCATTAACTGAGCCTCTGCCTTTCAGTCTGTCTCCTGAGCTTCAAGGGGTATTACTTTGAAAAAAAAAAAAAAAGAAAGAAAAAGAGTGATAAAGAGCAAGACAGTAAATGGGCTGTACTCAGCTTCTCAAATGTGAAAAAACATGATTGGCATAATATACTATCATCATTATCAGCAGCATTATTATAATCATCATTATAAGTATTTGTAGACAAACTCTTTCCATGGTCAAAGTGCCGGGTATGATCTCTTGCGCTAAAAAGTGAACCTCCCTAGTTTTTCCTTCTCAAGTTAAACTGCTTGGGGCTGGGTAGGAGCTAGGAAGTCTGGAGTCTTCTGTACAATGTACTGGCCAGGTTCCCTTTGTAAACTGTTCATGAAGTGGTCTTTTAAAACGTTCTGGAGAGCTGTAATGACTAGAAAGTGATACATTAAATGAAAATCGTTTGTCCCCCTCTGAAAATTCTATTGTGTTTAGCTCTAATACATTGAGACACAAAGTTACTTCTACATAGTTCAAATACTTCAAAACAACCAGCCCACGCTTCCTTCTTTCTAAATCTTTATTTTTCTGGACTGAATATTTCCAGTTTTAGCTGTTTTTCAAATGAAGCTATATCCAGGTGCGCTCTTACTCTGCTGACTCTTTAAGACACTTTCAGTTCTGCAACTCTATTTGAGATGAGTCCCCAGGAACTAAATGATATTTCAGGCACATTCTTCACATTGCAGAGGACAGTAAAACTCTCTTAGCCTTCCTTGTGTGGACACTGGGCATCTGCTAGTGTAGATTATATCCGCATCCACCCACTTGAGATGACTGAATCATACTGAGCATAGAGTCTACTGAATCATTTAGATTTTTGTTTATTTTGCATGAATGTTGGTGGCTTACTAATTAAGGTTTTGTTTGTTTTTATTTTTTATTTTTTTATTGTTATGTTAATCCCCATACATTATATCATTAGTTTTAGATATAGTGTTCCATGATTCATTGTTTGTGCATAACACCCAGTGCTCCATGCAGAACGTGCCCTCCTCAATACCCACCACCAGGCTAACCCATCCTCCCACCCCCCTCCCCTCTAGAACCCTCAGTTTGTTTCTCAGAGTCCATCGTCTCCCATGGTTCGTCTACCCCTCCGATTTCCCCCCCTTCATTGGATGTCACATGATACAGTAAAAAGGGCACTGGACTTGAAGTCAGAGTATTTGGATTGAATCCCTGCAACAACATTCGTGAGCTTGTTCAATGACATACAGCAAACTCATAAATTTACTTTTTTACCTCTCCATTTGTTTCCTCATATTTAAATTGAGCTTGATAAAGATTGAAGATAAAGTATACAAAAGGAGTTTGTAAAGACCTGTGTGGGGGCACCTAGGTGGCTCAGTTGGTTAAGCATCTGCCTCTGGCTCAGGTTATGATCCTGGAGTCCTAGGATCAAGTCCCGTGAGGAGGTCGAGGTCAGGCTCCCTGATCAGCGGGGAGCCTGCTTCTCTCTCTCCTTTTGCCACTCCCACTGCTTATGCTCTCTCTCTCTCTCAAATAAATAAAATCTTTAAAAAAAAAAAAAAGACCTGTGTGATCATTGTTTTTTTTAAAACTTAAAATGAGAGCCTTTTCATTCATTCCTTTTAATTCCTTTATGCGATTTTTGCCCAACTGTTTCATTGCTAAAAGACTTGACAAGAGAAAGGGTTAGCGATTATATTAAAGATATATAAAACAAAATAGTTGGACTATATTGAGAAGTAACTGGTGTTTTGCTCATAAAGAAGTAAAACTGCTTTTTTTGCAAACTGTAATCATTTATTTCAACCTCAGTTGGGGGAGAGAACAATTATCCTGATTTGGGGGTAAGATGAGTGGCTGACTTTTTAAACAAAAATGCTTCAAAGTCAGTTAATGCTTCTTAAGCAAAGATGGGGAGAAGGAAAAAAGGGTGATGCTCTTAGTTTGTTACAGTTGCTTCAAATTATGATAATTAGACTTCCTTAAGGTCTCAGCGCACTGCAGTTGTCTTCAAAGAGCTGCAGTTCTTCTTACCAGTGCTTTTTGTTTATTATAGCAAAACCAAGTTGTTTGGAGAACAACTCCCAGGTAGGACTTGTTGGGGGTGCTAATCGCCTATGACACGATGGCTAGTACTATGGCTTGGCACAGGCCAAAATGAAGCCAAGATGAGTGCTTTTCTAATGTTCATGGAAGGCTATGATTGTGTCAAGGACATTGCCGAACCCCCCCCCCCCCGCCCCCCGCTTTGCCATAGCCCATCAGCAGAGTAATGAATGCAGATGTGTAGGCTAAAGTGCCCATGCTAGTAAATGTTTTTTTCTAACTGGACAAGTTGTAGTTTCAGGAGCTTTGAAAAGCCAAACTTGAATGCTCTTCTGATGATGGATTATAAAGTAAGGAAGGACCAGTTTCAAGAACATAATGTAGGAGGGGATTATATTGTAATCTGAGAGGTATCAATGATAACAAAGATGACAATACTCTTGCTTAAAGATTAGCAGATCTAGGGACGCCTGCGTGGCTCAGTCGGTTAAGCGTCTGCCTTCGGCTCAGGTCATATTCCCAGGGTCCTGGGATCGAGTCTCGCATCGAGCTCCCTGCTCCGCGGGGAGCCTGCTTCTCCCTCTGCCTCTGTCTCTCTCTCTCTCTCTGTCTCTCATGAATAAATAAATTTAAAAAATCTTAAAAAAAAAAAAAGATTAGCAGATCTACTCTTAGACCTTAGAAAAGCTTTGGGTTTATTTCTATTAGGTAGTCGGAAAAGAAAAATCATGTCCCTTCATCATCACCTAACATTTTCACATTCCTTATTCCCCATTTCTCCACACTCTCACAACTCCCTCGGTAAGGCTAACAAGAAAACTGAAATCCAGGAACGGGATTGCTGCCACTGAGCGTAGTTTGTGTCTGTAGAGCAGAAGAAACAAGTCTATTCATGAAGACTAATAAAGAGAATTTCACTGGGGCACCTGAGTGGCTCAGTCGGTGAAGCCTCTGGCTTCGGCTCAAGTCATGATCTCGGGGATCCTGGGATTGAACCCAGGTCTGGGGCTCCATGCTCAGCAGGGAGTCTGCTTTTCCCTCTCCCTCTACCCTTCCCCCTGCTCATGTGCAAACGTGCTCTCTCTCACATAAATAAATCAATCTTAAAAAAAAGAATTTGATTTAAAGGAAACAATTATTTTATTAGTAAAAATTCAGTTTATGTATGAATTTAGAAATACTTTTTTTCAAAAATATTATAAGAAAATTTAGGTACAGAAGTTTTGTTGGAATGTCCTATTTCACACGTCAACATAGGAAGGAGAGTTAGAGATCCAAGATAATTTCTCTATAACTGGACAGTATTATATTACCTGCTTCGGCTTTTTTTTAATAAAGCTGGTCACCTACCATACTCTGCATCTTAAACTTACTGGAAAAGCACCCATACTTTCATAAGATGACACCCTTTCTATCACAGATGATTGATTCAGGGACTGTTTTCTGTCCTGTAAACTCAGAAGCAGAGAAAGCCAGCACTTAATATAAAAAACCAAAATGAACAACAATAAAAAATGTAACATAGAGAGGCAAGAGATGGAGAGAGAGTTTACTTGTTTCTCCCAAAATATTACAGCTAGAACTTGTTCTTAGTTTCTGTGCTCCACACCCTAAAAATTCAGTCAAAATCTTTATGGGTAGAGAGCCCAAACACTGATATTTTTACAGATCTTGCCAGGTTAGTCTATGGGGCAGCCAGCTTTGAGAACCATGGTTCTAGACAGTTTGGCTGAGACCAAAATGCATCTACAGTGTGGGGCTTGAAAGATACCCCAGTATCTGTTCAATAAATAATTCTTAGTTAATATACTTTGCCAGAATTTTAAAATACATCATAGGTGTCATATTTATTAAAATATATTCTAATGCTATGTTACATTTTAATCAGTTGGCTCCAAGAGAAATTATAGCACATTTCTGAACTGTCATTCCTTTGACCAGAGGTTTTAAAAAAAAAAAAAAGTAAAGACCTACAGTTTCAGTGTTAAAAACAAAATATATGTAATTGTTTTGGTTTAGTAGGAGTCTCACCTTCATGCTTTTCAACACCAAGCATAAGAAACCGCAGTATTTTCTAGATTCCTTCGTGCAGAGATAAATGCCCACAGTTACTTCCTAAGTGTTAACAGCTTTTGCAGATGTTCATGAAAATGATATTTCCACCATCTCTACCTGCCATTTAGGTAGGAAACATGTAAGTTTTTCTGTAGAAAAGTGGACCAGAAATTAATGATATTTTTATCTTTTTTATATGAAAAGTAAAATCTTCAAAGTGTTGATTTTGTCAGATTTTCTTAAAAACTTCTTTTGGTCCCTTATTTTCCCCCTCTCAAACCTTGGGCCAAATTTTTATTGCTTTTCTCATTCTTCGATGAGCTTTTCACATATTTCTTCTGGTATCTGCTCTAGATTCTTGATAGGCACTTCATGCACTGGAAGATTCAATCTGATTTGGACATAATTTCTTTTTAATTTCATTTCTATAAACCCCTTCTCTTAACTTGGTACCTAATTCTCTATATCCAAATTAAGAAGGAGCAGTGTTTGCAAGTACCTTAAATACCTGTATTCCTTTTTTTGTCTTTTTTTTTTCCAAACTATAATAATGTAATTTTGTTGTAATTTTAAAAAGTCTATTATCAAGACAGTAAATGAAATTTAAAGCAGGAAAGAAACATTTTTAACTGATACAATTCAGATTCTGTTCTTTTTAGCTTGAATAATTTACAGTTTGAGTTAATATAACTTGGTTACTTATTTCATAAACTCTTCCCCAGACAAGAAACTCAGACATTTTAGCTATGGGTGATCTCCTTACTTCCTTACTTGGATTCATTCCTTTGCTCTGCAAATAATTTAGTGCTAGTTATATGTCAGGCACTACACTTGGCTTTGCTCAAACTTCTTCCAAATTATTGAAAGAATCAGCACAGACTTTCTGCAGCCCAATTGCATATTCTTTCCACTAAAACTTCTGCACTTGTTTTCATCTTCTGGTACATCTGGACAGGTACACTCTGTACGAATTAAACTGAAAGTCACGAGCTCTGTTGGATCTACTTTTAGGAAGCTATAGTGTTCCTCCTTCTGTGGTGGTGTTCAACCTACTTCTCATGCATTAGGAAATCTTAGTTCTTTGGCCTAATATGCATGTATTATCTCCCCTCTACTGTAAAATTATAGACTACTCCTTCCATAGTCTTTCTTATACAATCCAATGAGCACATCAATGTACTAACTTAAAGAGATTTGCTTTCTTCAAATTATATTGTAGATTTTCATTTTTATTGAAACATAGGCCGTGTAGCCACTTTACGACTATATGCTGCTGGACAAACATTGCTTCTCAGTTCCCTGTCCTTTGTCTGCCCTTCTCTACCAGAAAGTGTAGTAAAATTGAGGTTATTGTTGAAAAATGAAAGATAACAGTAATCTCAATTCTTTTATAGGTCAAGGATTTTTTTTTCTTTTTATTTGTAGATATGGTATATTCACCTAATCCCTGAAACTTGGTAAAGAGGTGAAGTATGAATATGGAAGAGATATTACTCACAGCTAGGAGCTGATAATGAGAATGAATAGCATCCCACAGTACAGAGGTGTAGTGGGAGCAAGTAGTGGCTAGTTGAGAAGCAGGCAATAATGATTGCATTATTAGGGTCACAAGGCAACTATCACCTGTACTCAACCCAGAGTCTCTTTTGCCCATGCCTTACTAGATGTAAGACAGAGATCACATGTTTCTAAATCAGTTTTGTTATTCCTGTTTTTTTTATACATTCAAAAAAATGTGTTTTTTTTTTTTTTTAATTTAAGTTTGGTACTTTCAAATAGAAGCATTTTTCCACTATTTGTCCCTTACCTTGATTCCCAAGGAACCCATACCCATGGCTCAGGAGAGATACTTTTAAAATATCTGTTGAATGAAATGATAACAGAATAACAATTTGATGTGTGCTTCTTTTGTTTCATTAGAGCTCTAAAGGCTGAATTTATTAGATTTCCAAATTAGGTACAAATATGGGCTTATATTCTTCACTGTATAAATTCAACTTCAAATCTTCTGCAACTTTTTTAGTTTTCTGGTTCTAGATTCTTCCTTCTTGCAAAACACCCTGCAGACTCAGTTGAAATTATGGCCTATTTTATAATTGTATCATGTGCATTGCAATGTGTAATAATGATAAGATTTCAGGATACATCTGGTTGAAATATATATCAAATTTAAAACATCACATATTCACACCTATAGACCATAACTACAAAAGAAATCTGCAGGATATAATACCATTGTGAGAATTTCAATGCTGATAATTTGTTCTATGTTAAGTAGGAATCACAGACCTAAATATAAATGGCAAATACCATAAAACTCCTAGAATAAAACATAGGAAGAAACCTAGATGACCATGGGTATGGTGATGTCTTTTTAGATACAAGATCAAAACATGATCCATGAAGAAATCATTGATAAGCCAAGCTTCATTAAATTAAAAACTTCTGCTCTGTGAAAGACATTGTCAAGAGAATGAGAAGACAAGCCATAGATGAAGAGAAAACACTTGAAAAAGACAAATATACAGAGAACTCTTAAAACTCAACAATAAAAAAAAAAATTAAAAAATGGGCCAAAGACCTTAACAGACACCTCACCAAAAAAAAGACAGATGGCAAATAGCACATGAAAAGATGTTCCACATCACATGCCATCAGAGAAATGCAAATTAAAACAATAAGATACCACTACACACTAGAATGGCCAAAACCCAGGACACAAACAACAAATGCTTGGCAAAGATGTAGAGAAATAGAAACTGTCCTACATTGCTGATGGGAATGGAAGATAGTACAGACACTTTGGAAGACGGTTTGTTGGTTTCTTACAAAACTAAACATAGTCTTAGGACCCAGCAAGTGGGCTCCTTGGTACTGACACAAGTGAGTTGAAAAATTATGTCCTTACAACAACCTGCACCTGGATGTTTATAGCAGCTTTATTCATAATTGCCAAAAACTTGGAAGCAACCAAGATGTCCTTCCATAGGTAAACAGAAAAACTGTGATACATCCAGACAATGAAATTATTCAATGATAAGAAGAAATGGGTTGTCAAGCCATAAAAAGACATGATGGAGGAATCCTAAATGCCTATTAGTAAGTGAAAGAAGCCAATCTGAAAAAGCTACATACTGCATGATTTTAGCTCTGTAACATTCTGGAAAAGGCAAAACCATGGGGACAGTAAAAATATGAGTAGTTGCCTGGGACAGGGTGGGGGGCAAAGGGATATATGAATAAGCAGAGTACAGAGGATTTTTAGAGCAGTAAAAATATTCTATATGATAATGATGTACATATGTCAATATACATTTGTCCAAACTCAAGAGAATGTACAAGAGTGACCCTAAAGTAAACCATGGATTTGGGTTATTATAATGTGTCAATGTAGGTTCATTCTTGGGAAAAAATGTACCATTCTGGTGAGTGATGTTGACAGTGGGAGGCCTATGCATGCATGGGCTCACAGGAAATATGGGACATCTCTGTACTTCTCTCTCAATTTTGTTACAAACCTAAAAACTGCTCTTTAAAAAAAAAAAGGCTTGGGGTGCCTGGGTGGCCTGGATTTTGGTTCAGATCTCAGCGTCTGCCTTCGGCTCAGGTCATGATCCCAGGGTCCTGGGATCGAGCCCCGGATCGGGCTCCCTGCTCCGCGGGAAGCCTGCTTCTCCCTCTCCCACTCCCCCTGCTTGTGTTCCCTCTCTGGCTGTGTGTCTCTCTCTGTCAAATAAATAAATAAAATCTTTAAAAAATAAAAAAGTCTTATTTTTCAAAAAAGGTATGCAGCTTACCCTAAGAATTCACATTTCTGAACATATTTATAAAATGTCAGTAGCTCTGATTCAGCCAAAAAACTTTGAATCAGTAAATAATCACTTTGCATACAAATACAATACAAAAAGATGCTGTGTTAATAAGTTAATGAATTGTCTATCTACATTTAAGGACAATGGCCAATTCTTAGGTGTTTAGTCACAACATAAACACTCATTTCATTGAGTCTAAAACCTTGATGTCATAATGTGCAGATTGTGGCATTTGGGACTGCCATGTGTAAAAATTGAATTTGAAATACCCTTCTCATCCACATATAGTTAAATATTTATCTGATTTCAAGAAATATATCCTTTTCTCCTTTTTGCTTTTGGGAGTGCTGGCCTCTAAAATTTCCTACTTCCTTACATTTTTGTTCAAGTGCCTTGGGCATTTTGGGATTTTGCAAACATGCATAAATATATGATGATCACATGGCCCAGTTGATAGTGTCTAAGAAATATATTTCATTAAAAAATACTTTTATACATTTCATGACACACGTATACATAAGAATCAGTCTGAAGTAGACCTAACATTTAAAAAAAACTGTTAGATAAAAAAGTAAGTTTTAAATATACCTATGTGAATGGACAGAAAAGTTATTTAATACGTTCTATGAAAGGAAAAATAAGAAAATGTAATATAATTAGATTTCAAAACAGCATACACCTTTTTAAAAAAGATTATTCCAATGTCCCTTTCTACATCAATGTAAATATCATAACATTTAGAACAAAGTTCATGACAACATTCCAAAGATTCAAGATAGATTTTGGTTCAGATCTCAATCCCATTACCTACTGGGCCAGTTACTTTATCGTCTCTAAGCCACAGTTTTCTCATTCCTTCCATCTTTCCACCACTGCCACATCCCAGACAGCCCATATTTATAACAGTGTGTTGTTCTTCTATTTTTTTCTCCATGCTCATAAATCATATATGAGCATATCTAGTGTATGCATATATCTATGCATGGTGTGTATACTTATATCCATATATATGCAGTATACAAGACGTCTTTTCAGTAAAGAGTCACCCCATGTTTTTTAGTATAATTTTACTTCAGAAAGATACATTCTCTTTTTCTTCTTGATCCATCATATCTATTCGTGCCTCCTTGAGATGGTATTGAAATCATTTTGATTAGGGTTCTATGTGTTCCCCAAACACTCAGACACTCTTTTCCATTCTTTATTGCTATATTCTTGGAGATACAACTCACTTTCCACTTCATGTATCAAAGGCAATTTGATCCAGATGGTATAAATGAGTTTAAGCTTTCAAAATCATATAAACTACATCCGTGAGCACAAAATAACATGAAAATGTATCTTTGAAACCACTGTCAATGGTATTTTCAACATCAGAGAATATATGAAGACTCAGAAAACTAGTGAATAGCAAACTCTTCCAGTTCTGGAAATCCAATTTTCCAGAGAAAAAAGGCAATATTGACTTGTAGATACACACGCGCGCGCGCGCGCGCGTGCGCGCGCACGCATATTCTAATTTTCTACGGTTGCTTTAACAAATTACCACAAACTAGATCACGTTAAATAACAGAATTCTATTCTGTCACAGTTCTGGCGGCTAGAAATCTGAAGAAAGGGTGTTATCAAGGTTGATTTGTTCTTGCGGACTCAGGAAGAATCACTTCTATGCCCCTCTATCCTAGCTTCGGGTGGTTGCTAGTAATCCTTGGTGCTCCTTGGCTTTATACATCACTCCAATCTCTGCCTGCATTGTCATATGGTACTTCCCTTTGTCTGCCTCTGTGTTCCAATATCTCTCATCTTATAAGACACTAGTAATTGGATTAGGACCACCCCAATTTAATATGGTTTCATCTTAATTTAATTACATCTGTAAAGGCCCTATGTCCAAATAAGACCAATCAAATGCACCAGTACCAAGGGTGAGGGTAGTAACTGATCTTTTAGGGCACGCAATTCAACCCACAATATACTGCAATGTCAATTTCAGGCAAATATATAGTACTTTTTTTTTTTAAAGATTTATTTGAGAGAGCGAGAATGAGAGAGAGAGAGAGTACATGAGAGGGGGGAGGGTTAGAGGGAAAAGCAGGCTCCTCGCTGAGCAGGGAGCCCGATGCGGGACTCGATCCAGGGACTCCAGGATCATGACCTGAGCCGAAGGCAGTCGCTTAACCAACTGAGCCACCCAGGCGCCCAGTACTTTTTTTAAATAATAGCATGCAAGCACTTAGCAAAAGGGGTGGTGAACAACATTAACAATTTTGTGTTCTTAAATATCAAAACTCATAAAATGGACACATTTCCCTTTCCTGCTTGTTACTATAAAAGATCATGAGAACACCCTGATGAACATTGTTTTAACATACATGTAGCGGAAATTTTCATTTTAAGTGCTTTGAGCAAGAAAAAAAGTGATTATATAACAGGATAATCTAAGTGGATTTTTAGCTGATTGAACAATTACAGAATTCAGTAATCAATACTGAATTTCTGTCATCCTGAGATTAGCTTCTAGTAATGACTTACCAGATTCTTTATTTATCCCAGGATTTGTATCAATGACATGAATGTAGACATAAAAAGAGCAGACATAAAAAAGTAAAATTTTAATGACAAAATCTAAGAAAAAAGCTAACATGATAGGTTAACAGAATACAAATTCAAATTTACCTTAATAGGCTACAACTAATTTTAGTCGTAAGGCTGAGGAGCTAAACGGGTTTAATGAAGAAGATGAAATTATATAGGCAAAATATGAGTTTCTGTTTCTAAAATAAAAAGTCAGTTGCCTATATAGACACTGTATCTATAGCTTTAAAGAGCTGGTTTGATGATATTACCTATAAATGGTTAACCAGATTGTGTTCTTAAATTGCCATTAAATGAGTTTCTGGGTGATGGGGCACCTGGTGGCTCTGTCAGTGAAGCGTCTGCCTTCGGCTCAGGTCATGATCTCCAGGTCCTGGGATGAAGCCCCATGGAGGGGCTCCCTGCTCTCTCTGCTTCTCCCTCTGCCCCTCCGCCTCTCCCCCCTACTCCCCCACCCCCTTGCTTCTGTGCTTGCTCTCTCTGTCTCTCAAGTAAATAAATAAAATCTTTTTTTAAAAAAAATGAGTTTCTGGGTGAGACTTCCCTAAATTAGCCCTAAGTGAGCAGGTAAGATCCCAAAGATAGCAAAAAACTTCCATTACATGTGGTCTGGAGAGAAACAATTTCAGTACAAGAATTTCTGCTTTTACTGACTTTTCCTGGTTAATATGCCAGAGAAGTTGATTTGAAACACAACATTTATGTCAAGTCAGTTCATAAGGAGAAACATGACAATGAGAAACTTTACCCTGAAGCATATTGTTGCTGGCATCCTGTTCATATCTAATGCTGCACACAAGTAGAAATATTTCCCATTGTTCAAATACTCTCCTTACACTGATTAGTTGGAAGGAAAGTTTGTTTTCTGGGTCAATGTTATAATATATGAAGACTGTGGGAGCCATGGAATACTTTGACTCCAAAAATTTTGACAGCAGCAAGGATTATATTGAAAACTGGGCAATTCACCTTATACTGTTTGCTGACAAAACCATTAAGCCATTACTCTAGTTGCGGGGAAGAGCCTCTCTTCCACGCTCATCTCTCTCCACCCCCAACTTCAGCCTACTCTCTCCACCCCCAACTTCAGCCTACTCTCATTTCTTGTTATCTTTTTGCTCTTTTGTTAAAATTCTTTGGGTTCCATTTCCCTAATCCCTTATATACAGACCTTACTAGTCTAAAGAACTGAGGTCATCTACCAAATACTAATAAATAAAAGGTCATCTACCAAATACTAGTAAGTAAAATTTCTCTAGTATACAATGAAAAGACATAAACTTAATCACCACAAATATACTAGAAATGGTTAATATGCTGATAAAGCTAATGTAAATGGGCTTCATTAATAGAGCCCTATTGATATTTCATTGTGTTATGTAAGTATCAGACCAACTATTAGAAAACAATTAATAACTCTAAGGAAAGTAATCTCAATCTAAGGAATCTGCAATCATGACAAATAGAAATAGCAAAAAAGAAGGTGTTCAATCTTACAAAGAAAATATTTTAGGAAAAGTGGATAGCAACTTATAAAAACTTAAAAAGCTATTGAATTAAAGTTAGATATATATTCTCTTTTGGAACAAACAATATAATCAAGAAAAAAAGAATGTTTTCTGGATATAGATTTTGTTTAATTAAAACGGCTTTCTAACAGTTTGGTTTATCTAGTAATGAACTGCTTAAAAATGTTATGAGTTTGTGAGAGTTAAAGTTTCAATAATGATAAGTTAGCTTGTACTGGGATAACTCTCCCATCGAAAAGAATAATAAACCTGAAAAAAAAAAAACCAAACCCACAAATATTTGAAGACATTGGAGAGCTGTCAAAACCTGACCAGAACTATAGGAGATTTGACCAGTAAAAGAAGGGAATTATAATAACTGAGTGAGATGCATGTTTATATAGCCTTTTCCCTGGGGACATTCCCCAGTCCTCAGGTGCAGGGCAGCTAGAACTCAAGTAGATTCCTTTAGTTTTATTGACTTGTGATGTCAGTGAAGAGATTTCAGGCAGCACACTGAGGGTAATATCAGAGTAGGTGACAAAGAGGGAAGAACTTTAATACCTGCCTATAAAAAGCCCTAAAATCCTTGACTGATCATTGAACTATGTATGTGCTGGAGATCCTCCAGTGATGCCAGCAGAGAGTAGCAGCTGAAAGGACTGGACAGAGATTTCAGTTGCTGTACACTGTAAGGAAATAGAATTGGAATATGAGGACTGCCAAAGATAGAGGGGCTTGGTAAAACCTTCAGGCATTTGACAGACTAGTCTTAACAAAGTATGAATCAAAGGCTCCAGAAGTTAAAGATGATTTGCCTTCAATTACATGTCAGGGAATAATTGATCCTTTTCAGAGGAAGAAGACAGAAATCAGAAACTCTACAATATATTATCCTTAACATCCTATACACAATGAAAAATTAATATATATTAATATATATCCTAAGAAACAGAAAATTGTGGGTGTCTGTGCTCTGCCAAAAAAAAAAAAAAAAAAAAAGCAACCTATAGAAATAGATCCCAAGGTGAATCACCTAGTGGCATAGAGGAGTAAACCAGTATTATAAATACGTTTAATAATTTAAAGAAAATGATGGTCAAAATGAATGAACAGGTGTGCAATCTCAGCAGGTACACAGGAACTGTGAAAAAGAACCAAACAGAAATACTAGAACTGAAAGTGTAATATTGGTAAAGGGCTTAACAGCAGATTGAAATAAGGCCAGTATATTATGAAGAGCAATCCATAGAAATTATTCAACTTAAAGAGAAAAAAATTAGAAAAAAGTAAACAGTCTTGGTGACCTATGAGGCAATATTAACTAGTCTAACAAACATTTAATTGGATTCACAGAAGGAAAGGAAAGAGCAAGAATGGGCTAAGGAAGTAATTTAAAAATAATGGTTGAAAGTTTACCATGATCAACCCTACATATCTATGACACTAAGAGGACTCTAAGTAGGATAATTACAAAGAAAACCACATATCATAAACTAACCGCAGAAAACCAAAGCTAAAAAATTTCATCTCAAAACCAATAATATGAATCCCATCAGATAAAAATGGAAGTTAAAACTGCAGGGAATGAAAAAAATCTGTTTGCCCAAAATTCTATATCCAGTGAAGATACCATTAAAATGCACATAAAATAAAAATATTTTAGATTTAAAAAGTTGAGAGAATTTCTCTGTAGCTGTTCTGAACTACAAGAAATACTAAAGGAAATTCTCCAGCCTGAAGTGAGGTAAGTCTCTATCTACAAGAAAAAAATGAAGAACAAAAATTATGTATATGTTGGGTAAATATAAAAGTTATCTTTTTTCTTCTCTTAATATCTGTAAAAGACAACTAACTGCTTTATCAAAACAACATTTTACTATGTGGTTTATAATTTGTGTGCATTTAAAGCATGAGAGCAATGGCACATAGTACTGAGGAACCAAAAAGTCCTGTCGCAAATTTTTTAATTTTATATGAAGTACAATATTAACTCTAAGCAGATTGCGGTAATGTAAGAACACCCAGTAAAAAGAAAATACAAAGAGATGTAGCTAAGAAGCAGAGCAACTAAATAGGATTAATACAAAAAAAAAAAATAATGAATTTGTCATCCCTTGAAGTATTCAAGTAGAAATGTCATCACATCAGGAATCTCAGAAAGATACGGGTTTGAATCATTTTTATTCTCCTCAAAACTTCTGATTTGGGCATAAGACACACTTTCATTAATTTCTTTTCCCGTCCCCCTCAAAGCAGTATGTTTCACAAAACATGTTTTGCTTTTGAACTTTTTGCCATCTTTCATGGTGGTATTGTGGATGTTTGCATTCATAAGCTCAATTTCTTGATCACTCTCATGAATTCAGAACAAAGCTAATAAATAGTATTATATTTTGCTGCAGTTTTTGCCAAGTTTATGCTTTCCATATAACTTTCTTTCTGTATTTATGTAATGTCTTGCACAATTATTACTGAGAAATACAATATGAATTTTTTAAATCTATTCTCACTTGCATACTAACAAGTACCATACATACAAAGAAAAAATGGAAAATTCCAGAACTCCACTCCCATATGCCCTCCCCCATCCAAACTTCTCCCATAGTGGAGCACTGCCAAGTACTTTCAGAGCTTAATCTAATTTACTTCTGCCCAGCTCTGATTTTTTTTTACAACGTCAGGGACCTTTTTAGACTCCCCCAGCTCCAGTCAGTGGATTGTGCTTCTCCCCCATGGGCCACCCCAAAGATGAACCCCAGGAGTCTGAAAAAAAGCATTTGTGCTCAACAATTATAATTAACAAATGGCAGTTTTCTCCCAGGGTCAAAAAACTAGGCAACCCTGCTCCCCTTCCCTTTTTCCTGGACTCCCTCCCTCTAACATCAAATTGGCCTCCTCCAATCCTGTGGAAAAGAAAACAGAATGCCTGGGCCTGCGCCTGAGTGTTTCCAGCTAGCATTGCATTGCCAAGGCCAATTCTCCAAGCCAGGGTCTGGGGGGTGGGAGCAGATGCAAATTAACCGGGCTCTTGCGAAACAGTGGTTTCTTTTCCTTTCCTTTCCACGCACAGTAATCTCTGTCAGCAAAACTCCTCACAGGCTGTGGAACCTGCCTCCTTGGTTAGAGGCACCCGTCGACAGGCCCTTACCTTTCTCTTCATCTCACACTAGAGCTGTGACAACTTTTCTCTCCGTGTCCCCCTCCCCCTCCTCTCTCGTTCGGACGCCCACGCCAGCGGCGCCCCGCGCCTCCCGGGACAACCGACCCGCGGCGGCCCAGCGCCAAGCGCGGGGGGCGGGGTCCGAGGCCCGCGCGGCCGCTCGCCCTGGGGGAGGGTCCGGGCGAGTCGGGACCACGCCCCTGAGCCCCGCACCGCCCCCTCCCCTCCGGGCTCTAGTTTGTTTTTAATTTGAAGTCCTCCTCTTCCTTCTCTGCTTCCCCGCCCCTACTCTTTACTCCGCTCCGCGGGGAAACTTAGACCCCGGGCTTGGCGTCGCGGGTGCGTAGACAGCGGGCCAGGCGGTGAGTGGGGCCGGGCGGCGGGCGAGGAGCGGGGTCCCGGAGGAGGGGGCGCGGAGCTGGGTGGTGAGGGGAGGCGGGGAGCTGGCGGACGCGGGGACGCGCGGCGTCCTGGGCCGGCAGTGGTCCGCCCGCTGTGCTGCGCGCTGCATCCTCAGGTGGTGCCGGAGTTTCGGGGTTCCCGGCGCGCGTCTGTCGGGAGACGCGGCGGGACAGGCAGAGCCTCTTTCCAGCCCTGGGTTGGGGGTCGGGGCCCCCTGGACCTTAACGTGAGCTGCAGCGGCCCCGGAATGAAAGCTTTCTGTTGGAAAGACCGTTCTGCAGGAGCAAAAATGCGCTCTGGGAGAGTTGGCTGCGCTTCCCGGCCCTCCCCGTCTCCTTTCTAGCTTCTCCTGCGGGAGGAAGGCGCGTTGCTGGGGCCCGCTCTGTCTCTCAGGCCGGGTCCTGCCTGATTGGGCTTCTCATGCGTCTCTCGCAGGCATTCCCTTGGCGCTGCACTCAGGTACTCCCACCAGGCTGATTCGCAGGTAAAACGGTTTGTGGTAACTTCACAGATTGGGCGGGCGGATGGGCGGGGGTTACTGGAGAGAACTCTTCTCTCATTTTGAAAATGCGGACAAACTGGGGTGATGTAATTTATTTTGGAGTGTACTTGAGATGTTTCTATTAAATAAAACGTTTATGTTTCAAGACTTAGATTTTTCTTTCATTTATTTTCTGGTATTTTTATCTTCTCTTAGGATCTACAATTCAGTTGAGTTTTTAGTTCTATATTGCGTATTTAAAATGTAGCTACCAAAACGAGTACAGATGAAGCTTATTAGGCATTAAGATTGATTTCCCACCATATAAAAAAAAGATTGATTTTCCCACCTACTTAAGAATATGGATTTAATATTTTACTCAATTGTCTTGGTTAATTTTGAAATACTAGCGTCATTTCCATTAGATTTGGGAAAGCCAAGAATGCTCCTCATGACATTCTGTGACATTGTTGTGAATTGTATAGACCAGTGATATCAGGCAAGGGAACACATTAACATTCTGATTAGGAAAAAAAGAAACGAAATTATCTTTTTACACATAATGTGATTGTGTATCTTGGATGTCTATAGGAAGCAACTGAAAATATCCTGGGAAAAGAATTTAATGAAGTGTCCAATTGTATCTAACCATAATTAATAGATATCAATAGATGTTACATAAACAAAAAATACAATTGAACAAAATAAACCGTTCAGTTTAGCCTGAAATAACACGAAATTGAAAACTTATTAAAAAAAGGTAAAACTACAGACTTGAAAATACAATGAATGTATAAGTAAGTGCATTAAGATACGTTTTTCTAAAGATATAATTTCTTTAAGAGAATATATAAATTAAATAGATTGCTAACTGAATTTTTTTGTTTCTAAGTCAACTGTTTAGCCCTTGTGGAAAAACAGTAGATATACTTACTACATAATAAAAGGTATTATCAAGCTATAGTGATTAAAAGACAGTGGAATAGGGAATAGACCGGACAAGTCAATGAAACTGAAGAGACAGATTTAAGAATAAAAGGAATGCTGCCATTTTATAAACATACATTTTAAATCAGGTGGTGGGGAAGAAATGACATGTAATTGATCATGCTTAAATAATCAGGTGTTTATTTGGGAAAACTAATAATAAAACTGGAACTTTCTTACTCTTAGCACACAAATGTGATCTAGATGACTTATTAATTTTAATATAAAGGTATGAAACCTGAAAGTAAAAGAGGAAAACCTGAATGAATATTTGTGAACATGGCATGTGGGTAAAGTGTTTTTGAGGTTGATAGAAAAACCTACAGCCTCTTTAGGGACATGGTTCTTACTAACAATTCACATTCAGAAAACAAACATATAGGGGAATTGTTAACGGAAAAGGAGCTAATTATAGTAGTATGCCTAGAACTCTCATTAAGGCTTTTAAAATCAACAATCAATTTGAGGACATAGTTCAAAGCAAGAGAAATGCAAATGGAAAGCAGTATACTCAGCCAGGCTAATTATCAGAAAATTACAATTAAAATAGGAGTTTTTGTGTGTTTTACTGATTTTGAAAGTCTGATAATATTCAGTATTGTTGATAATGAGTTGAGAGAAATACAGTCTAACAAACTCTTAGTGGAAATGTATTGATAAAGCTTTTTTATGGTGGTAGCTATTAAACTTTTCAAATATTCAGTTATTGGAGTTTATCATGCTCTTAAGCATGCAAATAAAAATCTGTGTCAAAGATGGTCACAGTAGTATTTTTTTTTTTAAAGATTTTATTTATTTGAGAGAGTGAGAGAGAGAAAGAGCACAAGAGGGGGAGCGGGAGAGGGAGAAGCAGACTCCCTGCTGAGCAGGTAGCCCGATGCGGGACTCGATCCCGGGACTCCAGGACCATGACCTGAGCCGAAGGCAGTCGCTTAACCAGCTGAGCCACCCAGGCGCCCCACAGTAGTATTGTTTTTAATACAGAAAACTTGGAAATAATTTCATAACCATTGATTGGGATTTGGTTACATAATTTATGGTACATCCAAAGGTGAGATAATGTATAGTTTAAAACATTTGATAGCTCTAAATGTTCTAAAGTGGAAATATGTCCAAAGTATATTATAAGTTGGAACACAAAAAACAAGTTGAAACAGTATATATATAAATAGAATATATATACAGTAACAGCATTTTTGTAAATAATGTAGAACTAGACTGAATTATGTGTATTCATGTTCTCTTAGTTCTATAATGTATGTATGTCTAAGGAAAAAGTGGTGTTACTATAATAGGAAAAATAATAAATAATAAAGATCCTGGAAGTGTATTTAGTAATTTATATAGAATAATTCCTTTCTGGATATATTAGTTGTCATTCAATGTAGAAAAAATATATTTTTTTTTCACAAAGCTTTCCATGTTGTTCTCTTCATTTACTTTATTTTTGAATGTCCTCTTTCAGTTTCTTCCTTTGAAAATCCCTTCCTTTATCTCCTTCCTTAATATTGAGTGCTATGATGTTTCTTAGAGGCATATAACTGAAAACTTTTGCCTGAGGGATTTCATAGCCTGTTAACTTTCTTACAAACAAAAAATGCAGGAATGTTCATGTTCTTTATGTTTCTCAGCAGCATTGTATTAAAATTAAAATTAACCTTTACAGTATTTCAGGATGAGAGAGAGATGCTTAAAAAGAAAAATAAAATTGAACTACAAAAAGTAAAAAAGAACATATAGCAAAAATGAAAAAATAAAGGACAGATTTTGGGGAAAAATTCTTAAAGTTCTAATACTGTTCATATTAATAAAGAAAATCTAAAAAAAAGACAAATGGAAAAATGGACAAATGACAAACAGTTCATGAGAAAATGGAGTTGCAAATTACTTTTAAACGTAATTAAAAACTGCTCAACTTCCTCATAAGATATGGAAAATATAGTGGTTTTACTTTTCGGATTGGCAATGACAAAAATGTTGATAACACATCATTTAGGACTGTAACACATTTTTGTCTCATGTGAATTCACATCCTTTGGAATACAGTTTGAGAGTATATATCAAAATAAAAATGCACAAAACTTTGATCCAGCAGTTCTGCTTCCAGGAATTTAATACACAGGTACACAAAGAAGTATATGTAAGTCTATTTTAGCATGCTTTTAATTGCAGGTATTTGGAAACTATTTAAATTTTCATCATTGATAAGCCAATTAAAACTGATGATTACCAGAATGGAGCTGGGCAAGGGGATGGGTTAAATATGTGATGGGGATTAAGGAGTGCGCTTGTGATGAGCACAGGGCCATGTATGGGAGTATTGAATAACTATATTGTACACCTGAAACTAATATAACACTATGTTAACTAACTGGAATTTAAATAAAAACTTAAAAAAAATAGGCCAATTAAATAAACTGGTATGGCCATTAAAAAGGATAAGGTTATATGAATTGTAGTCAACATCAAGACATTTTTAACACATGAAGAAACAAAATACAGAAAGGTATGTAGAGGACTGTCATTTGTATTAAAAGACATACTAGTTTGTGTATACTTAGAAAATCTCATGGAAGACAAAAAGTCCATCTATGGTTGCCTTTTGAAATGAGAAACGGGGATCTAGGTAGGAGGGATTTTTACTTTTCGTGGTATAAATATATGTACTCCTTGACTAGATTAATTCCAGTGTTTGTTTGTGGATAATACCTATTTTAAAATATGTTCTTTTAAATGTAAGGTTTCTTATCAAAATGATTTAATTGTAGGTCATATGCCATCCTGTTTTGTTACAGTTTTTAATACTAGAAGACTAGCCAGAAAATGACGCAATAAGGCATTTTCTGGTAATCTTCCAGGTATCATAACTGACATGGTAATGTTTCCTTAAATGTGTTGTATAAATATTATGATAATATTACTCTTCTGATATCTTTGTACTCCAGGTAACAAAGACATTTCCCCCTTAAAAGCTAAAATGGAGAAGCCTAATATTCTTTTCACACAATTGAAACCAATTTAATGTCTGATAAAAGCTATTTATGAACTGTGGCTATCACTTTGCTTCCATTTAAATATTTATTTATTTATTTAATGATTTATTAATTTTGGCTTTGTTTTAAAATAAAAGAATGAGATTAGGAGGCGCCTGGGTGGCTCAGTCAGTTAAGTGTCTGACTCTTGGTTTAGGCTCCGGTTATGATCTCAGGTCATGTGGGCACATGCATAGGAGTGCTGCAGGAAGGGGCAGAGGCAGAGGGGGAGAGAGGATCTCAAGCATACTTCCTGCTGAGTATAGATCCCTGTGTGGGGCTCAGTCTCAGGACCCTGAGATCATGACCTGAGCCCAAATCAAGAGTGGGACAATCAATCCACTGAGCCACCCAGGTGTCCTACTTTGCTTCCATTTAATCTCATTCTTTTACTTATTTTTTAAAGATTTATTTATTTATTTATTTATTTGAGAGTGAGAAAGTGCGCACACGAGTCGGGGAAGATGCAGAGGGAGAGGGAGAGAAGCAGACTCCCCACTGAGCATGCAGAGCCTGCCCTAGGGCTTGAACTCAGAGACCTGAGATCATAACCGGAGCCTAAACCCAGAGTCAGACACTTAACTGACTGAGCCACCCAGGCGCCTCCTAATCTCATTCTTTTATTTTAAAACAAAGCCAAATAACCAACCTCCAAGATTCTTCTCTGCTAAAAAGAAGGAAATATTCCACCACAAACCTTTTGTTTAGAAGAAATCATGGTGTGACCGAAACAAGAAATATGTTTATATAGGTTATGAAAACATAACAGTAAAAATTGATTAGATTTTACCAACATTTTTATTTGTTCCTAGTGAAAACCACAGTTTCTTTGAAGTTTTTTGTAGGTCTGATTTCATGCAAAGATATAATTAAATATATGTTCTACAAATAATCAGTGAAAGATTCTGTGCATCTTCGGGACATTTCTACTGCATATTTTATCCTAAAGTAACAGACCTAGGTTTATCTTGTTAGTGCAAGCCTCTGTAATAGCTTTTTGAGTAGGATAGTTTCTTAATTCTAGCTATGTAACAGCAACCTATTAAGTTGCCAAGGTGTGGAACAGAAAGTGACTGAATTCTTCACAGTCATTGGACTTTAATCCATTCATATTGAGCCCATTCAACTATCCAGTTCCTTAGTAACCAAGAAACCCATAAAACTAATCAACACAATTATACATACTTACAGGAGTCAAGATTTTGGCTTAAAGTCTACAAAGAGAATTGTACTTGGAACTGTGTGTAAAACATTTCAACTTTGGTGAGCTTGAGATCTGAATAGTTACACAAGAATGAGAATGAATCACTTAAAAATTTTACAGCATAGTTTGGAATTCTTTTGAACTTCAGAAGAGATTTACTTGGGTTTATGAATGAGGTTTGAGGAAAAATTTAGGTAGGTATTACATTAGTAAATTGAAGTTTTAATTGAGTTTATTAAGGTATGATTCCTTTTGAAGATGAATTTTTACTTGGGAAAGAGAGATCTGTAGTTATAGATGGTTGGGTGTGTGGTGAAAGGTATATCAGAATCACTTGGGAAATGGTTTCAAGCCTCCTACACTTAGAGAAAGAAGTCCCCTAGATTTGCAGTTCTTAGAGTGTGATCCTAAATCAGCAATGTCAGCGTCACCTGGTCAGATATGCTATGTGGCATATTTGGAATAGTTCCAGATTTCTTTTATAAAACCACTCCTTCCTCCTTTTTTCTCCTTTTTAAAGATTTTATTTATTTGAGAGAGAGAAAGAGAGAGTACAGAGGGAGAAGCAGACTCCCCACTGAGGAGAAAGCCCAATGCAGAGAGCCCATCGATCTCATGACCCTGAGATCATGACCTGAGCCGAAGGTAGATGCTTAACCCTCTGAGCCACCCAGGAGCCCCCTGCTCCTTCCACCTTGAGAATTACTGTGCTTGATTGCTGAGGTACAGATTTTTGTGTGGGAAGGAACTTTGGAAATCAATTTGTTCAAACTTTCTTTCATGCTTGTATACCTAGCACATTTTATTTGTACGTGTTCTATGTGACTAAAGTTCTCTTTACGAAATATTTGCAGTTTTTTCAGTTTCAATGTGATGAAAATTTTGTAATATTTACAAGAACAAACTGGGCCATATTATTTAATAACATATTTAGAAAATTTGACCTTCTTAAATATTTCTAACAATATTGGGTTAAGAAGGCAGAGAAATGTCTACATTTATTTTGGAAATGTTAACATCAAATGGTGACTTAATATTTGGAAAATTTTTGTAGGGAAGTTGCATATCCTATTAATAAATCTTTTAAAAATTTCTACTATGTCAAGTAACTTTGAATAGCATTTTAGCAAAAGTTAAAAAAAACTTTAATGTCATAATCTAAGAATATTTACTTTAAAAATATCCTTAGCAACTCTATCCAGCTAAAAAATCTACACAAAACACTATCATATTCAGCTGTAGAAAGTGTTAATTTTTATTTCAATTTTATTTTCTCAATTGTTTTTGTATTGTTTTAATGTTGGAAGTTTATATGCTCATAAAAGTTTTGAAAAGTTTTCCCAGTAGAAAAGAAATAAAAGATCTGCAAATTTGATTTTGTCCCAGATTTTTTGAATCATTTTTTTTTTTTAAGATTTTATTTATTTATTCATGAGAGAGAGACAGAAGAGGCAGAGGGAGAAGCAGGCTCCCAGTGAAGTAGGGAGCCTTCTGCGGGACTCGATCCCAGGACCCCAGGATCATGACCTGAGCCAAAGGCAGACTAATCAGCTGAGCCACTCAGGCGCACGGAATCATTCTCTTAGTTGTTTATCATATGTGCATATGCATTACATGTTTCTATATTTGAATAATTAAATATTCCCAGTAGAAATGTATTTCATCCCTTTACTTAATTTTTTTTTCTAATGGCAGTGTTAGGCCTTTATCCAAGGAAGGATACTTCGATCTCTATTTATCTCAGTCATTTCTCAGTTTTGTATGCTATGCTTACCAAAAGTGTAGCTACCATCTGTCACTGTACACTGCTATTACAGTTATCATTGACTATATATTCCTATGCTGTGCCTTTTATTCCTGTGACCTATGCATTCCATAACTGGAAGCCTGTATCTCCCACACTGCCACACCCATTTATGCCCATCCCCCACCCCCTTCTCTCTGGCAGCCATCAGTTCTCTGTATTTATAGGTCTGATTTTGGTTTTTGTTTAATTGTTTTGTTTTTTAGATTCCACATATGAGTGAAATCATATGGTATTTGTTTTTCTCAGTCTGACTTATTTCCCTTAGCATCATACCTTCTAGATCCATCCATGTTGTCACAAATGGCAAGATCTCATCCTTTTTTATGGCTGCATAATATTCCAGTACACACATGCACGTGTGTGTGTGTGTGCGCATCCCATCTTCTCTATCCATTCATCTATTGATGGACACTCAGCTGCTACTTGTTTTCAATTTGTCATAACATTCCATCTTTCTTCTACATGTTTGCTCTGTATATCTTTTCTATCTTTTTCCTTTCAGTCTACTTTATCATTACATTTGAATGAGTTTGTTTTAGAGAGCATGTAATTGGATCATTAAAAAAAATATCCATTTATCTCTTTTGATAATGTATGTTTCTTCATTGATATGTTTAGTACATTACATTTAATGTAACTATTGATATATTTAAATTTATACCTGCTTGTTTTCTTTTTCGTTCTTCTGTGTCTCATTTCCTGTCTTTTTTTTTTTTTTAACATTATTTGAATCTTTTTGTAGTATTTAATCTGTTACTGTGTTCTGGATTATATCTTTGAGTAGTGTTTTTAGTGGTGGCTCTCAATCCACATAAGTTGAGACTTTTCTGGGTTTTTTGTACATGTGTACTGTATCCTGGATATTGTATTTTGAATATTATGTTAAAAGATTCAGAGTCTTATTTAGATGCTATGCAGGAAATTGATTTTCTTATTGTTTTGGCAGGCAGTTGACCCATTTGGGTTCAGGCCATAGGTTCTATCAGCCTTCTGTGTATTGTGATTTGAGTATCAACTTTCATTTTCAAAGCCTTGGTCATGCTATTTAGATCTGTTTTACAATCCAGTGGTCAGTCTGAGACCTGGGCTGTGTTCTCCCTTCAGTTCTCAAAGTTTTTGTTAGGATCAGATCCATGTATGCATCACTCAGGGATGAACCCAGAAGTTCATAAATAACTTTACTGGGATACTTTCTGAAGCTTCTCCTTCTCTACAGTCTCCTTACCAGTTTTCTGGGCCTCTCCTTTTCAGTTCTTGAGCCAGAAAAAAAAAATGAAGTTTTTTTTACCTTTTTCTGCTGTGTACTTCCCACAAATTAATTTGTATACAAGGCCAAGTTATAGGAGGGCAGAGAAAAAAGAAACCAAGGGAAGAGTTTCACCCCATCCTCTTGGGGCCCCAGCTCCTTGTATCCAGAGGAAGATTTCCTAGGCACCTGTGAGCCTCCTTGGATGCACTCACTCCTTTCTTCAGTGGGATCGCCAGGATCTGGGACATGAGAAAGTGGAGAAAAAGAAAAAATATCGGGAAAACTCTCTCTTTCTGAGCTTTAGGAACTCCCCTTCTCCTTGCTCAAGCCAGAACCAGAGAGCTTCTTTGGGAGCTCTCTCTGCACCTGCTGCTTACTACCGTGTTTCAGACTGCCTTAAAATATATCAGGCAGGGATACCAGGGAAAGATTAGGAACCTGATTCTGGTTTATGGTACTTCCAATTCTGGCCTTCTTCTCCAATCCTTTTGCATGGGATTTCCAGAGTCCTCAAATAGCTGCCTAATCCTTCACTCTGGGTTAATTCATTGCATTCAGTGGGAGAGACAGGGTGATACAGGTTTACTAGATCTTACCCAGAACTGGAACAGGTGACCTATTATGAATTTTTTTCCTCTGGGTTCAGAATTTCTTTCTAAATTATACATATATTCTAAAAACCTTACAAAATGGAAGGTGAAAGGGGCTCAGTAGAAGGGCCTATTTTCATATTATAGAGTATAGTAGTAGGAGAGTTGGATAATTTGAAAGCAACGTGAAGGTGGTGGGATAGGAGAGAGAGTGCAGCAAGGATACAGAAGGCAATTTTCAGTGGGGTTTAGAAAAGTAATCTGGCCTCTGATAAGGTTGTTTTAAACCGTAGTTTCCCCAATTCATGAAACTGACTTTGAATGGGTTATTTAAACTCTGAGCTTCTCTTCCCTTACCTGTGTAATGCAAGTCCATAATATCCACGTCACTGAAAATATGCAAAGTTCCTGGCACCTCCTAGGTAGTTAGTAAATGATATCTAAAATTGAAACACAGTGAAACTGAGTGTTTTAAATATATTATATTGGTTTATTTGGAGTCTTAATTAATCAGCAGGTAACCCCACAGCTCTCTCTAGCTAACTGCTTCTTTAAACAATACTTTAAAATTTCTCTAAAAAGTCTTAAAATTTTTTAATTAAAAAAAAACCATGTTTTCTGTTTGGCCTCATTCCAGTTAGTTTTACATTGGAATGTAATGATGGTTTATTTGTTTGAGAATTTGGAAACATGACTGGTTTGCTTATTCTTTCTAGCCCTGTGGTTTAGTATTATGGTATATTTAAGTCTATAACATATAAATAGTATATAAATTTACATAAATGTACAATATATATAAAATATAGGTAAGCAGTATGTTGTGTATAAATAATATAACATTTTCAGTTTCTACATAGCAGGGTTGTAGAAGTAGTATTTCATCAAGAGAATTAACATTTTGTAATTTATGAGAACAACATAATACAGACTAGTGCAAAAGTGACAAAAATGTGCAAATTAAGGGAACTATCTCTGTGTGAATCAACTAACATTCAAAAAGCCCTTACCAAAAAAAAAAAAAAATTAATTTAATTCTAAATTTATTTAGAATACACAACTTCCTTTTTTTTTTTTTTTAATCCAGAGAAACTGATGCCTATAAAGTGCATAAGTCCTGTGGTCTGTCATGATCCAGAATATGTAGGGAATTATATAAGTAAAAGTCTCTTCCTTTAGAAAACTTGCTTTCTAGTTAGGGCTTCCACCAAAATTTAATCCTTTTTAAAGCCTTTACCTTTCCAAAGCTGTTTATGCTTGTAACTGCTGCTAATATTCTGTCTCCCTGCTCTCTCTAAGGTTCCTTACCAGGAGGCTCACTCTCCACAGCCCTACCTGCTCTTCTCCACTCTCTCCACCACATGGCACCACCTCCAACACAGAAAAGTGTTTTCTTTTTGGTCCAGTATTGGGCCAGAGTAGAATAGCTGAGACCCCAGTACTTCCTTTTATAAACATGATCTCCCCTTGGGCCAGTTTCCCAGGGAGCATTTTCTTCCTGAGCTCTGTTTATGTTATGAGAAATCTTACTGCAGAATTTTTTTGTGAAACGAGTTCTTCACATATCTCATCATATTCAGTAAAGTAAGTAAACTGACTCAGTTTAACATTTATAGCTAACATTATCCTCGGTAATAGCACATATGAATTCGTATATTTATAATCCACAACACTCTTGGTGAGCCAAAGTAGATGGATTAATATAAATATATCACAGTTACTGTAAGAACATTTCAAGGACCAGGCCCACCCATTTATGAAATGAATTTTATATTCAAAAAGAAGCATATTTGGACGAGTTGTTTCTGCCTTTTTTTTTTTTTTTTTTTTTTAGGTTTTATTTATTTGCGAGAGAGAGAATGAGAGACAGCATGAGAGGGAGGAGGGTCAGAGGGAGAAGCAGACTCCCCGCTGAGCGGGGAGCCCGATGTGGGACTCGATCCTGGGGCTCCAGGATCATGACCTGAGCCGAAGGCAGTCGCTTAACCGACTGAGCCACCCAGGCGCCCCTGTTTCTGCCTTTTAATTCTACTGCCTATCACCAGAAACAAGGAAAAGTAGCTCATTAGATTGTATTTATTTTTCTACTCCACCCTACCTCAAAGGTAAATATTGAAGGGTTCTGGTGTGGCTGCAGTTATGGGTAAGAGGAAGGCACAGGTGGTAGCAGCCACATGCTGTAGACTGGGGGGAACCAGCTTCCTGGCCAGATGCTGGCAGTACTTCTTAATGGCTGTGCAACCTTGAGGGAAAGCCTTTCAATAACTTCTCTGTGCCTCACTTTCCACCTCTGTTATAGTACCTCTTTTATAAAGCTTTTTATGATTCTTGGGCATCGCAGCCTTTTTCATCCATTAATGGAAGATTAAAAAATGTAAAAAAAAAAAAAAAAGGGCAAAAGAACACATAGTATAAGTCTAGTGAATTTACTGCAAAAAAAAAAAAAAAAACTGATTAAAACCCTAAACGTATAAGATTTAGGGAGACTTAGAGGCCATATTTTTGGATATTCCAGTCAAATCTGATTTGAACTAGTTTGTTCTTTAGCAGTGATTTCAGAGAGGCTACCCCTGAACATGTGTGTTAATTTGTATTTTCTTTCGGAAACATAGAGCTGTTTTAATACTCAATCCAGAACCCATGGGCAAGCTAAATAGAAACACAATGCACCTGTTTCTTTTAAACCTCCAAATTTGGGGGCCCTTTCTCTAGGCATCCATTGAATTCCCATATGTCTTTGTCTTGCTTCAGTCAAAGAAGTGAATAAAAGTTTCGTATGTTTAATTAGCAAGAGGTATTTAAAGAGTCTCTTAAGAAGGAAGAATCAACAATCCTTTTGAATGTGTAAATAAAAGTTCCTTCCATACAGTGCTGAGTACCTGTTGTTCTGTAATATTTTCACGAGTGATTCTTTAAAATCTATAAACCACCATATCAGTTAAAATTTCTCTTTCAGGAAACATTATTTTTAATACTTATTGAATTAAGAATTGTGTTTAATGGCATAGTAATACAAAAGAAATTTTTCATTTAGCGAATTGGCAAAGTTTAAAGGGAGGTAATATTTATTAACACTGAAATAGTCACTCACATGATTTGAGTTTAAACTGAAAGAGCCTTGCTAGAAAAAAAGAAAAAAATTGGCAAAATATTCCCTAAGTTGTAAAAACATTCACCTATAGAACACCAAATCCTTCTTAAACTAGTTATAAGAAGTTTGTACCAATATTTATGTAAATGGGAATTTTATAGCATTAATCATAATACTAGAAAGGTGTGAACAATAAAAATGGAATAGTTTAAATAAGTGAAGACAGTCATTGGTACCTTACATTTAAACACACATATTTGTTAGTTTACAGTATTTCAAATAATATTTATTATAAATTCCCCCCCCATGCATACACACGGAAACAAAGTCATACACATATACACACATGCGGGACATTGACCAACATTTTAAGAATAGTTATTTTTGGAAGTTGGTTTAAGAGTTATGTTCATTTCTTTATACTTATGTTTTACAAATGATGATGTTTTACTGTTGTGATCAGAAATATGTATAGAAACAAACTGAGGGTTCTGGGGGGAGTGGGGCGATGGGTGAGCCTGGCAGTGGGTATTAAAGGGGGCACGTACTGAATGGAGCACTGGATGTTATACGCAAACAATGAATCATGGAACACTACATCAGAAAAAAAATATATGTATATGTACTTCTATTTGTAATAGTTTAGCAACTTTTTCAAAAATCTAAACAGTTTAGTTCTGACACTCACCAGCCAGAGTTAGCACAGACTCCACAAGTTTAAAGGTACAAGTCTCCAATAAGACTGCCACCACTGAAGATACCAGCCCTAAGTTCAGGGAACCCCAGGTCACCCGCACTTCTGAGCAACTGGCTACAAATTTGGGGGTTCTCATCACCCTCTCAGGTTTGATCATTCACTAGAATGACTCACAGAATTCTAAGTGCTACATTTACAATGCAGGTTTTATTATGAAGGGTAAAAATCAGGACCAGCCAAAGGAAGAGACACCTTGGGTGAGATCTGGTTTCAGATTTGAAATTTTCATGACTCTTTCCTGTGGAGTCAGAATGCGTCCCCTCCCAACATACTGATGTGTTCGCCACCTAGAAGCTCACTCAAGCTTCAATGGCCAGAGTTTTTATTGGGATTTCATTATGTAGGCATGGTTACTTGAATTATTAGCCAAGTGGTTGAACTAAATCTCCAGCCTCTCTCATCTCCCCAGAGGTCAAGAGATAAGTAAAATATAACATAGCTCAAAATACCACCCTCTTAATTCATATGGTGATCTTTTGGCATGATCAGCCCCCATCCTGTGACATCTCCTTAGCATAAATTGAGGTGTGATCCAAAGGCCCACCATGTTTAATAGAGACACTCCCATCACTTGGGAAATTCCAAGGATTCAGAAGTTTCTCCCCAGAGCCTGGGACAAAGGCCAGACAAAATCTTTCATATACAACACTAAGTTACATGTAACAACTGAAATTGAGTAGTCATCACTTCCTATGGAAATGGAAGAAAATGATTAATACATGAGAGATTAATCAAAGCCTAATAAATATTTCTTTTTTAAGCAGGGCCTGTGTACATTCCTAGGACTATTAGCACATTAACTTCTATTTACTCAGCATGGAGTCTTGTGAAATAAAAGGTTTATAAAGTGAATGCTCGAAAAATACCAACGTTTACATTTATTAAGAGTTTCATCAAGCCTTTCAAATAAATCAAATATAATACTACACGTATTATCTCATTGGAATATATGCCATGAAGTACTACACTAATATAGACACTACACTAGTATAATTAAAAAATAACCTCAATGTTTATATCTTGGAGATGTAATGAATATTGTAATTTTTAGACAATGTCTTTAATGTAACTATAATTGTCTGCAATTTTTAAAGTCCATTACTGGATAAATCCATTCATGTGAATAATATAATTAATGTCACTATCCTACTAAAATCTAAAGCAAATCCTGTACACATGTAAGATGTGCTCTAACTCATTTGTCTTTCATTTAGCTACAAATAGGAAAAAGCCCTCCAGCAATGCCTCCATTTTCTTTCTCCTAGTTCTTTCCAATTTCCAAACTCATTACCAACAGCGCTTGTAAAATCATGTCTGCTAGAACCATAGTCACTGTGGAATCAGTGATGGGGAGTTATTGATGTCAGCTTGAAACCCAGGATAAAGTCTTCACCAGGGATTCTTAGTAATGTCTGTTAATGGCTGAATGGCAAGCAGCTCTTTTATGCTACACTTGAAGATGGACACTTATTCTTGGTTTCTTCACCAGCTGGTTTATTTTATCTAGTGAAATTATGCGTGCTTGTTGAGGATTTGCTGTGTGCCAGGCACTGTTTTAAAAGTGCTATCTGAGGGGGCGCCTGGGTGGCTCAGTCGTTAAGTGTCTACCTTCGGCTCAAGTCATGATCTATGAGTCCTGGGATCCAGCCCTGCATCAGGCTCCCTGCTCAGCAGGAAGCCTGCTCCTGCTT
The DNA here is from genome assembly GCF_002201575.2 of Neomonachus schauinslandi. Lineage (NCBI taxonomy): Eukaryota > Metazoa > Chordata > Mammalia > Carnivora > Phocidae > Neomonachus > Neomonachus schauinslandi. Next base: position 114,112,590 of record NC_058403.1, read on the forward strand.
CTCCCTCTCCCTCTGCCCCTCCCCCTGCTTGTGCTCTCTCTCTCTCTCTCTCTGTCAAATAAATAAAATCTTCAAAAAAAATAAAATAAAAATTTTAATAAATAAAGTGCTCTCTGAGTGTACCATGTCAGTCTTCACAACAGTTCTGTGAGGTGGATGCAGCTGTCATACTGCCCATGACACAACAACCCAACAGCAGAATAGTCAGTCAAAGTCATATAGCCATTAGGGATACCTGGGATCTGCGTATCTGAGCCAATGTGCTGGCATACATCACTTACCAGCCACCAAATCTACCTTCCTCCAAGTATCCTACCTTTTGTACAAAGGATATCCTCTCCCAGCAGTTATATGTTAAACCCAGATGGTCAGTTGTGGTAGATGGACTAGGACTTTGCAGGAACTAGCTGTTTTTCCTGCCCTTGGTAAGAAGCAGAGGAATTGTACAGACAGTGACCCCCTGGTTTCTTTTCTCTTCTCTCACTGTTGAAGGCACTGGAAACCGTCAGAGCCTAAGGTTTCAGTTTGCATATGCAGATCTCTAAGACTTCTGCCTAGAGAATTGCAAGATTGTCACATGTCCAAAGGCTCCCTTGCCAAGAGGCCAGGACACATTCCAGTAAATACTCAACTGCAAAAAGTTTCCATCACGGTTTCTTCATTGTTCACACTTCCAGGAATAATGTAGAAAGGAACAACAGATATTTAGTTAGAAAGTTATATGCAACATATAACTGTCAAATAGTTCTTTTGTATTGTGAAATCATGTCAGACACATAAATCTGCATATTTAAACATATATGTACCTTTTAAAGACTAGTAAGAACCCATCACCCCTGTTCTCACCACCCTGTAAACTAAAGCATTAGGAGAAACTTCAAGCCCCTGTGGGCCACAATGACACTTGCCCCACATTCTCCTGAATTTTGTGTTATTCCCTAACTTTTCTTTAAAGTATGTATTCCCCCCATGTATGTATCTGGAAAATAATGTTCTGTTTCATTTTCCTACATTTGGACATTAAATGATATCGTATATGTGTTCTCCAATGACTTGCTTTTATTTTTTTGTTTAGTGTCATTATTTTGAGATTCATCTCTCTTGATGATATGGCTATAGTTTGTTTTCACTACAGTATACTCTTGCATCATAGGAATGTACCAGAATTTATTTGTTAAGGGGTGCCTGGATGGCTCAGTCGGTTAAGCGTCTGCCTTTGGCTCAGGTCATGATCCCAGGGTCCTGGGATTGAGCCCCACATCGCGCTCCTTGCTTAGCAGGGAGCCTGCTTCTCCCTCCCCCTTTGCTGCTCCCCCTGCTTGTGCGCTCTGTCAAATAAATAAAATCTTAAAAAAAAAGAAAAGAATTTATTTGTTCAGTGTACCATTGATGGACATTTGGAGTGTTTTTTTAAATTTTATTTTATTATGTTATGTTAGTCACCATACATTACATCATTAGTTTTTGATGTAGGGTTCCATGATTCTTTGTTTGCATATAACACACATTGCTCCATTCAGTACGTCCCCTCTTTAATACCCATCACCAGGCTAACCCATCCCCCCACCCCACTCCCCTCTAGAACCCTCAGTTTGTTTCTCAGAGTCCATAGTCTCTCATGGGTTTTTTTTTTTTTTTTTAAAGATTTTATTTATTTATTTGAGACAGAGAGAATGAGAGAGACAGAGAGCACATGAGAGGGGGGAGGGTCAGAGGGAGAAGCAGGCTCCCCGCCAAGCAGGGAGCCCGATGCGGGACTCGATCCCGGGACTCCAGGATCATGACCTGAGCCGAAGGCAGTCGCTTAACCAACTGAGCCACCCAGGCGCCCTCTCATGGGTTTTTTTAATATGAACAGTGTGTCGACATTTTTGTATGTATCTTCTGTGTACATGTACAAGAGTCACTTGAAGGTATATTCCTAAGAGTGTCCAGGATTTAAGGTTCTAGAAACACTCATTTTCTAAACACCAGAGATTACCATCTTTGAAGGAATAGGATCAATTTCATGTACTTTGATTGGCCTGCAGTTTGTTCTGACTTTTTGATGTGCCCTAGAATACTTTTCTTTTTTTAAGATTTTTTTCATGTAAGAGAGAGACAGAGAGCACGAGCAGGGGGAGGGGCAGAGGGAGAGGGAGAGGGAGAAGCAGACTCCCCACTGAGCTGGGAGCCCGATGTGGGACTCGATCCCAGGACCTGGAGATCATGACCTGAACCGAAGGTAGAGGCTTAACCATATGAGCCACCCAGGTGGCTCCCCCCCCACCGCAGAGTACTTTTTTTAACCTTTAAGACACATAGGACTTTGTACAACTAGTTCTAGTTCCAGAAGTGAGTGTAAATGGTGCAAGACTGGTGGGATTCCAATCCATGCTTGGCAAGACAGTCATTTGAGCTGGAAATCTACATACTGGTTTATGTCATGGTGGTGTTCATTGAGTCAACTCAGTATCCATATTGACTACTGTCTTATATGGTAATCTAAAGTTTCTTTGACATACCTCATCTATATTGGTGGCTTTCTACTCAGCTGGAACTACACAAATGACCCCATTTTGTAATCTGATAAACAGAATGACACATTGGAAAGAAAATCCAAAAGAAACTTTGAATTTAGAAGTACTTGATTTTAGGGGTGCCTGGGTGGCTCAGTCGGTTAGGCATCTGCCTTCAGTTCAGGTCGTGATCTCAGGGTCCTGGGATCGAGCCCCGCATCGGGCTCCTTGCTTGGCACAGAGCCTGCTTCTCCCTCTCCCTCTGCTGCTCCCCCTGCTTGTGCTCTCTCTCTGTGTGTCAAATAAATAAATACAATCTTAAAAAAAATAGACTTGATTTTAGTAGGGTTGGCTATTTATGAGAGAGATAATATAATTAAAGATATGGAAAGTACTCAACCCTTTGCCTGACATTAGATAAGCATTCATAAATTATAGCCTTTGTTGATGTTGTTCATTGTTAATATCCAGAACTCAGAAATCCTAAAATTCCTTTCTATGATAATAACTTTTTTTTTCAGTCTTGAATGAATTCATGAAATCTCACCCCCACCCCTTGTTTCAAATCTCATCTCAACCTCTGATTTACTTCTCTCGAGTTATACTCATAACCTTTACATATACATACTGTTTATTTAAATAAAATAAACTTCTGGCCTCTTCTTAAACAAAACATGCCTATTTGGAGCTTTTGACTCTTACCCTCCCCAGTCTGCACCACTTCCCCACCAGCTTCCTCTGCAGTTCAGTTAATGGCATTGTCTTCAGCTCTGGTACCCTGGCCTGAAAACTGACGCTCATCCTTCACTCCTCTCTTCCTTAGTCCATCAGCAGCTCCTGTAGGTTCTGCTCCTGACCACACGTCACCCTCTCCAGGGTGACCTCCCCAGTCTAAGCCAGCATCGGTCCCACCCGGATTATGGCTGCCATCCCATCCTCACTGCTTCCACTCGTGCCCCCTCAAGAGAAAGTATAAATCAGCTCTCATCACTCCACTGATTACAGTCCTCCAAAGACTGCCCAGTGCCAATTATAGCAAATCCTAAACATTTTGCCTCGCTTTTCAGGTATGATCAGACTTGTTTCCATCTCTTCACTCTGTTCTCTTCAGTCCTTGTGTCCCAGTAACACCTGACCTCTTCCTCACCCTTGAGTACTCCAAGCTCAGTGCCATCTCAAGGCCTTTGCACGTATTGCCTGTTTTCCTAGAACTCCCTACATTGTAGTGTCATGCCTCCTTTCCTGGTTCACACAGCTCAAAGGTTACCCCCTGAGAGAGGCTTTCCCTGAACCTCCTGGGACCCCATCCATGTTTTTCCTAAACTTTTTACTTTGTTTTCTTTATGTATCTGTACTATCCAGATATAATCTTAAATATTTGTTAATGTGTTTTTAATCTCATGCCACTACAAATCTCCAGCATGAGGTCACCTGTTTTTCTGGTTTTTACTATATTTTCAACATCTATGTTAGTACCTGATACATAATAAGTGCTCAGTAAATATTTGTTGAATTAATAAAAATATGAATGAAATGTAACTGGTGACAAAAAAATCATAAAACCTGTTACATGTATCACTAAGTAATAATAGTAACTATATATAACTATCTTAAGGTATTAAAATGTTTTATTTTTCAGGACTAAGTGGAATTCTTCAAAATGTCAGGTAAGATTTTATGAATAAATTTTAATATGCTCTATTTTCAAATGTGAATTTTGTGATATTTTCCTTAAAAATTGGAGTTTATTTCCTTTTGAAATTATTTTTTATTGTTGTTTAGCATTTGGAGAAAACATATGTGTTCATTTATATATATGAACATTTCTATCTTTGACAGAAAAGGATTAAAAGGGATTTATATTGGCACATATGTACTGAAAGATCTCTAAAGTATGTGGGGAGAATTAAGTAAAGGAAAAAGTAAGAAAGTAAGTCTGCAAAGAGGGGCAGTACTAATAAGAAGCCTGTGGTGACAGCCTGCTCACATAGAGAAGGGCTCAGAAGCAGGTCCTGCATTTTCAAACAGTGCAGAAGACGATGGAAGGAGAGAAACATCACATTTATGGGATTTGTGTTTTTCAGAGATAAAAATCAGTCAGTTAAGAGAATCAGAATTTTTCCTTGTAGTGAGTACAGGGAGACACGTCTCTGATCACAACAAGGGGATGAGGTAGCATCATGGAAAGTGAGTTCAGGCCCTCCCTTGCAACAATTATAGTAACCGAGATCAGTTTCACTGGAGAGGTAGTTTAAACTGCCTCTGACTGAGTTGCGTGTGGAACCACTGCATTTTAAGCCATTACGTATTTATTGTGTGATGTTTTGAAATCATTTAAACACAGTCATTTTCCAAAAAGGATTAGGGACAAAATAAGATTCACTCTACGTATGACTGTGTTCTCCATATTATATAGTGGGGAAAAGAATTTTTGCTAATGAGCCAGCAGTTTATGTAGGTAGGAATCAGCATGAAGTCAGCTGAACCACTAGCATGAAAATGTGTTGCTTTGATCATAGCACAATATAAATAATTGCTTTGTTTTTTTTAAAATCTATATTCAGCCTGAAAATTCATCAATATATATTAATAGGTTAATACCTAATATACATAATGAATTATGTGTCTTTTAAAAATATGAGTGTATTTCATATTATTTACATTCATTGATAAGAAAAAATGAATTTGGGGCGCCTGGGTGGCTCAGTCGTTAAGCGCCTGCCTTCGGCTCAGGTCATGATCCCGGGATCCTAGGATCGAGCCCCACATCAGGCTCCCTGCTCAGCAGGAGGCCTGCTTCTCCCTCTCCCACTCCCCCTGCTTGTGTTCCTGCTCTCGCTGTGTCTTTCTCTGTCAAATAAATAAATAAAATCTTTAAAAAAAAAAAAGAAAAAATGCATTTATTCTCTTATCACATTATCACTTCCATTGTAAATCATGTCCCTTCTACCTCTCCTCCCAAGGTGTGGCCCCCACAGCCCCTGAGCAACCTACAGATGAAACGGAGAATCAAATAAAGTCTCCTGATCCAAGGCCTGATGCTCCTCCTGACTACAATTCCCATTTTGTACCAGGTGGGTTAAATAATCAGAAAGATTATTTCACCTCTGCAGAAAACCATACTAATAGTTAAGATTGCTTTTAAAAGTAAGTAAGTAATTGAATGATTCAGTAAATAAGTATTGAATGCCTCCAGGATGCCAAGTAGTTTACTAGATGTCCATTAGAATATATTTGTAGGCTACTGAGGAAGGAAGTTGTACAAACACTAAAGGCATGCTCTTTGTTCTGTTATGAAAATGTGAAGAGAATGTTGTAGGACCTGGATGACAGTAACTGACTCTACCAGGGATTTGAGGGAAGATATAACTGAGGAAGTCAGATTTTTCTGGCTTGATGAGGAGTTTCTCACTCAGTGGAAAGGAGGAAGGGACTTCTTTCTAGCAGAAGGAAATGTAGGTACAAAAGCACAAGGTCGTGTGGGGGGATGGGGTAAACTTGTGATGGACATTGAGGAGGGCACGTGATGTAATGAGCAGTGGATATTATATAAGACTGATGAATCACTGACCTCTACCTCTGAAACTGGTAATACATTATATGTTGATTAATTGAATCTAAATTAAAAAAAAAAAAAAGAAGCCCAAGGTCATGAAAGTCTGTTAGGAGACATGCATGGGACAAATGCAAGAGAAATGGAGGTGAATGGCCTTGAGTGCTCATTAAGGAGTTATACAAATATGTTTATAAGTCTGAATGTACTACTGGTGGTGACTTAGTGAAATGGATACTCATAATGCTAGTGGAAATTTGAGTTATTATAGTCTTTTTATAAAGTAATTAGGCAATGTGTAAAATTTTTAAAATTAGAAATATGCTTACTTTCGAAGTAAGGAAGGAAATAATCGGGATTGTATGCAAATACATTTCAATGACCTAGAAAATGATAGATAAGGTGTAGCAACATTTCTCTAAATATATAGTTAAATGTATATTTAGAGGTGGGAACCATTTGAGTTAGTCTGTGAAAGAGGAGAAGAAGCCCCAGTACCCAAAGGATAATGGTAAAAATGTTGTTTTGGCTCTAGACAAAAGATCCGTGGAGCTCAGTTAACCTCTGCCCTTGCGTGTTTTCTGAAAACAGCAGGGCTTCCTTTTCCCCTTTCCCTCATATATGTGCATATCTGGTCCAATATAACCCCTCATTACTGGCTCAACTCCTGCTAAATCCAAGGTCTTGACAGTCCTAAATTATAATCATGCTATATCTGACCATTTCTCTAAATTTACTTCAGAACATGATCTGCATAATCTATCTTATGTTAATGGATCACTCTATATCCAATAACCTAGGTTCCACTAGAACAGAGGCTCTACCAGTTCTAAGTAACATTGGCTATAAGTCATGTTCTGTTCATCTGGGAAAGTGTCTGTTCCTCTCATATCAAAAAATTAGCAAGAGCATAGGATATATCATTCAAATCAAATGACTAGATAAGTTGAAAAACATTATGATGCAGAGCACAGAACTGCATTTTCAGTTATGAAATACAGTAACAAAAATTCACTGTGATCGCCACCTAGTGGCTGAACTATATACTTATTTATGATGATTGTTGCAAATTATGGCCCTGTAATTCACATAAAGGAACTTGGAATACTATGAAGTATTTGGCTTTAATTAAATTCTTTAAAATCAGTTACTTAATTTCTATTAGCATTATAGTACTGGACATGCAATCCCACTGAAAATAATTTTGTCCCAAATATGTTTGAAAGAATAGCTAATAAAGACACTTTTGTTATATGTAGTCTATTTAAAGAAAAGAAATTGACATAATTTTGTGAAATAAAAAAGGATGGTAGTATTCAAAATAACTGAGAAGATGCAAATCCCACAAAGAGGTATTTTTCACGTTGGTATTGGTAGGACAAAGCTCCATAACAGAGTTCTTTTTTTAAATAAATCTGGGATATTATAGTTACACAAAATTAACCGTTTTGCTTTGTTTTGGTTTCCTACAGAACCAATCAGAATCCTTAATGGTAATTTCAAAGCTCAAAGGGGAATATAATATGCTGTTTACCACACATAATTTGATCATGTTTGTTCCTTCAGTTCTCTTAACATCTATGAATAATACATATAACAAAAATCATTTGATTACATAAACATGTATATAATTTTTCTAGAAATATAATCTGTACTGAATAGCCCCATAATCTAAATTATAATTTTCTAATTTATTGATCCTCAAATTTTATTACATGAGGTACTTTTATGTTAAAATCACATGGCTAAAGATGGCGGAGGAGTAGGGGACCCTATTCCAACCGGTCCCCTGAATTGATCTGGATATCTGCCAGACCACTCTGAACACCCACAAAATCAGTCTGAGATGTAAGAAGATATATCTGGATCTCTACAAACAGAATATCGCAGGCAGTTGGTTTCGAGGTATGAAGCGGGGAGCCGTGATTCCCTGGGCAGATTTTGGAAAATAAACAGAAGGGGGAAGGAGCCAAGCCGCCAGGATCCTACACCACCGGTGAGTGATAGACTCCTGTGCTAGGGACAGGGCACAGGCTCGCAGACCGGTAGTGGCAGGGAAAGGACTTTAGGGTAGCCCCCTGGACTGAAATCTGGAGTGGCAGTGCCATGCATGCGAACTGGGGGCGGCTGGCGGTTTTAGAAACACAAAGGGTAGAGACGCGCCTGGACCTGGCAGCTGAGGGGTGCACAACCCAGGACGCTGCAGTTTATAGCAGCACAGACAGAAACAGAGATAGTGTGGCCTGGAGAGCTCATTGAAGAACAGACTGCGATCTCTCTGCTCTGAGGCAGAGGGTTGGAAACAGTTTCTTCTGCTCTGACTCTCGGAAGAGATGCAGAAAGCCACCAGGGAAAGCCGCCAGAGAACAAAAGCCCCCAAAAAACGGTTTTCACTGAGCCCATCCGCCCCGCACAGAGGGCAGGGCAACTCCACCCAAACGGGGTTGCCTGAGTAACAGCGCAGCAGGCCCCTCCCCCAGAAGACAGGCTGGGAGAACAAGAGGCCGACAACCCTAAGGTCCCTATAAAACAGGTGCATCTTGCTTGGCTTGTGGTCAATAATTTGGATTCTGTATATTCCCTCAACCACCCCTCAACAGAATGAGTAGGAGGAGGAATCCCCAAAATAGGAAAGACTCAGAGACTGTAACTTCTTTTTTTTTTTTTTTTTTTTTTTTTTTAAAGATTTTTATTATTTATTTGAGAGAGAGAGAATGAGAGAGAGCGAGTACATGAGAGGGGGGAGGGTCAGAGGGAGAAGCAGACTCCCTGCCGAGCAGGAAGCCCGATGCGGGACTCGATCCAGGGACTCCAGGATCATGACCTGAGCCGAAGGCAGTCGCTTAACCAACTGAGCCACCCAGGTGCCCTCAGAGACTGTAACTTCTGCCACAGATTTACAAATGGATACAGATTAACCAAAATGTCAGAAATGGACTTCAGGGTAGCGTTTATGAAGACAATAGCTAGAATGGAAAAATCGATTAATGGCAACGTAGAGTCTCTACTGGCAGAAATGAAAGCTGAACTGGCAGAATTTAAAAATGCTATCAGTGAGATCCAATCTAATCTAGATAATCTAACAGCTAGGGTAAGCAAAGCAGAAAAACGAATTAGTGATCTAGAAGACCAACTGATAGAAAAGAAGGAAAAGAGGAGGCCAGGAAGAAGCAACTCACAATCCATGAAAACAGAATTGGAGAAATAAGTGACACCATGGAACGTTCCACTGTCAGAATTATTGGGATCCCTGAGGGGGTGGAGAGAGAGAGGACTAGAAGATATATTTGAGCAAACTACCTGAGAACTTCCCTAATCTGGGGAATGAAACAAACATTCGTGTCTTAGAGGCAGAGAGGACCCCTCCCAAGATCAAGGAAAACAGACCAATGCCCCGGCATGTAATAGTAAAACTCGCAAATCTTAGAACCAAGGAGACCATCTTAAGGGTAGTTAGGGGGAAGAGATTCCTTATGTACAGAGGGAGAAACATCAGAATAACGTCAGACCTGTCCACAGAGACCTGGCAAGCCAGAAAGGCCTGGCAAGACATATTCAGGGTACTAAATGAGAAGAACATGCAGCCAAGAGTACTTTATCCAGAAAGGCTGTTATTTAGAATGGATGGAGAGATTCAGAGCTTCCAAGACCAGCAGAAACTGAAAGAATATGTGACCACTAAGCCGGCCCTGCAAGAAATGTTAAGGGGGGTTCTATAAAAGGAGAAAGACCCCAAGAGTGATATAGAACAGAAATTTACAGAGACACTCTATAGAAACAAGGACTTCACAGGCAACATGATGACAATAAATTCATATCTTTCAATAATCACTCTCAATGTGAACAGCCTAAATGCTCCCATAAAACAGCACAGGGTTGCAGATTTGATAAAAAGACAGGACCCATCCATATGCTGTCTACAAGAGACTCATTTTGAACCTAAAGATACATCCAGACTGAAAGTGAAGGGATGGAGATCCATCTTTCATGCCAGTGGACCTCAAAAGAAAGCTGGGGTAGCAATTCTTATATCAGACAAATTAGATTTTAAACTAAAGACTGTAGTTAGAGACACAGAAGGACACTATATCATTCTTGAAAGGTCTATCCAACAAGAAGATCTAACAATTGTAAATATCCACACCCCCAGCATGGGATCAGCCATCTACATAAGCCAACTGTTAACCAAAATAAAGAGTCATATTGATAACAATACATTAATTGTAGGAGACCTCAATATTCCACTCTCAGCATTGGACAGATCATCTAAGCAGAAAATCCACAAAGAAACAAGAGCTTTGAATGACACACTGCACCACATGGATCTCATAGATATATACAGAACATTCCACTTTAAAACAACAGAATACTCATTCTTCTCAAGTGCACATGGAACTTCCTCCAGAATAGACCACATACTGAGTCACAAATCAGGTCTCAACTGATACCAAAAGATTAAGATTATTCCCTGCATCTCCTCAGACCATAATGCTTTAAAACTAGAACTCAATCACAAGAAAAAATTTGCAGGAAATTCAAACACTTGGAAGCTAAAGACCACTCTGCTCAAGAATGTTTGGGTCAACCAGGAAATCAAAGAAGAACTTAAACAATTCATGGAAACCAATGAGAATGAAAACACATCAATCCAAAACCTATGGGATACTGCAAAGGCAGTCCTAAGGGGGAAATACATAGCCATCCAAGCCTCACTCAAAAAAGAGAAAAATCCCGAATTCACCAACTAACTTTACACCTTAAAGAACTGGAGAAGAGGCAACAAATGATGCCTAAGCCATGCATTAGAAGAGAAATAATTAAGATTAGAGCAGAGATCAATGAATTAGAAACCAGAAACACAGTAGATCATATCAACAAAACTAGACGCTGGGTCTTTGAAAGAATTAATAAGATCAATAAACCTCTGGCCAGACTTATCCAAAAGAAAAGAGAAAGGACCCAAATTAATAAAATTATGAACGAAAGGACTAACACCAAGGAAATAGAAAAAATTATTAGAAATCGCTATCAACAACTATATGCCAATAAATTAGGCAACCTGGAAGAAATGGATGCCTTCCTAGAAACCTATAAACTGCCAAGACTGAAACAGGAAGAAATTGACAACCTGAATAGACCAGTAAGTAGTAATGAGATTGAAGCAGTGATCAAAAACCTCCCAAAGAACAAGAGTCCAGGGCCTGATGGATTCCCTGGGGAATTCTACCAAACATTCAAAGAAGAAATAATACCTGTACTCCTGAAGCTGTTTCAAAAAATAGAAGCAGAAGGAAAGCTTCCAGACTCATTCTATGAGGCCAGCATTACCTTAATCCCCAAACCAGGCAAAGACCCTGTCAAAAAGGAGAATTTCAGACCGATATCCCCAAAATTCTCAATAAAATCCTAGCTAATAGGACCTAACAATACATTGAAAGGATCATCCACCACGACCAAGTGGGATTTATCCCCAGGATGCAAGGGTGGTTCAACATTCGCAAATCAATCAATGTGATAGAACACATTAATAAGAGGAGGGAGAAGAACCATATGGTCCTCTCAATTGATGCAGAAAAAGCATTTGACAAAATACAGCATCCTTTCCTGATTAAAACTCTTCAGAGTATAGGGATAGAGGGCACATTCCTCAAGTTCATAAAATCCATCTGTGAAAAACCCACAGCGAATATCATCCTCAATGGGGAAAAGCTGAGAGCCTTTCCCTTAAGATCAGGAACACGTCAAGGATGCCCACTCTCACCACTATGTTCAACATAGTACTAGAAGTCCTAGCAACAGCAATCAGACAACAAAAAGAAATAAAATGTATTCAAATTGGCAAAGAAGAAGTCAAACTTTCTCTCTTTGCAGATGACGTGATACTTTATGTGGAAAATCCAAAAGACTCCACCCCCAAATTACTAGAACTCATACAGCAATTCAGTAATGTGGCAGGATACAAAATCAATGCAAAGAAATCAATTGCTTTCTTATATACTAACAATGCAACTGTAGAAAGAGAAAATAGAGAAACGATTCCATTTACAATAGCACCAAAAACCATAAGATACCTCGAATAAACCTAACCAAAGAGGTAAAGTATCTATACACTAGGAACTACAGAACACTCATGAAAGAAATTGAAGAAGACACAAAAAGATGTAAAAACGGTCCATGCTCATGGATCAGAAGAATAAACATTGTTAAAATGTCTATGCTGCCCAGAGCAATCTATACCTTCAATGCCATCCCAGTCAAAATTCCAATGACATTTTTCAAAGTGCTGGAACAAACAATCCTAAAATTTGTATGGAATCAGAAAAGACCCTGAATCGCCAAGGAAGTGTCAAAAAAACAAAGCTGGGGGCATCACGTTGCCCGATTTCAAGCTATATTACAAAGCAGTGATCACCAAGACAGCATGGTACTGGCACAAAAACAGACATATAGACCAATGGAACAGAATAAAGAGCTCAGATATGCACCCTCAACTCTATGGTCAATAATCTTCGACAAAGCAGGAAAAATATGCAATGGAAAAAAGATAGTCTCTTCAGTAAATGGTGCTGAGAAAATTGGACAGCTATATACAGAAGAATGAAACTGGACCATTCTCTAACACCATACACAAAGATAAACTAAAAAATGGATGAAAGACCTCAATGTGAGACAGGAATCCATCAAAATCCTAGAGGAGAACATAGGCAGTAACTTCTTCAACATCGGCCACAACAACTTCTTTCAAGATACATCTCCAAAGACTAGTGAAACAAAAGCAAAAATGAACTTTTGGGACTTCATCAAGATAAAAAGCTTCTGCATAGCAAAGGAAACAGTCAACAAAACAAAGAGGCAACCCACAGAATGGGAGAAGATATTTGCAAATGACACTACAGACAAAGGGCTGATTTCCAGGATCTATAAAGAACTTCTCAAACTCAACACCCAAAAAACAAGTCAAAAAATGGGCAGAAGACATGAACAGACACTTCTCCAAAGAAGACATACAAATGGCTAACAGACACATGAAAAAATGTTCATCATCATTAGCCATCAGGGAAATTCAAATCAAAACCACACTGAGATATCACCTCACACCAGTTAGAATGGCAAAAATTGACAAGGCAAGAAACAACAAATGTTGGAGAGGTTGTGGAGAAAGGGGAACCCTCTTACACTGTTGGTGGGAATGCAAGTGGGTACAGCCACTTTGGAAAACAGTGTGGAGGTGCCTCAAAAAATTAAAAATAGGGCTACCCTATGACCCAACAATTTTACTACTGGGTATTTACCCCAAAGACACAGATGTAGTGAAAAGAAGGGCCAAATTCACCCCAGTGTTCATAGCAGCAATGTCCGCAGTAGCCAACCTGTGGAAAGAGCCGAGATGCCCTTCAACAGATGAATGAATAAAGAAGATGTGGTCCATATATACAATGGAATATTATTCAGCCATCAGAAAGGATGAATACCCAACTTTTACATCAACATGGATGGGACCGGAGGAGATTATGCTAAGTGAAATAAGTCAAGCAGAGAAAGTCAATTATCATATGGTTTCACTTATTTGTGGAACATAAGGAATAGCATGGAGGACATTAGGAGAAGGAAGGGAAAAATGAAGGGGGGGAAATCGGAGGGGGAGACGAACCATGAGAGACTATGGACTCTGAGAAACAAACTGAGGGTTTTAGAGGGGAGGGGGGTGGGTGGATGTTAGCCCAGTGATGGGTATTAAGGAGGGCATGTACTGCATGGAGCACTGGGTGTTACACGAAAACAGTGAATCATGGATCACTACATCAAAAACTAATGATGTATGGGGACTAACATAACATAATAAAATTAAATTAAATTAAAAAAAAATAAAATCACATGGCTAATATAAGAGTTAAGCAACTCACTGAGTTGATAAAACAATATTCTTAAGATTATTTATATGACTTTTAGTTGCATTGTTTTTAATAGTTCAAAAAAAGGGGGTAGGGATATCTGATTTCCAGACTAATTTGGGTACTCTTTTTTTTTTTTAAAGATTTTATTTATTTATTTGAGAGAGAGAGAATGAGAGAGAGCACATGAGAGGGGGGAGGGTCAGAGGGAGAAGCAGACTCCCCGCCGAGCAGGGAGCCCGATGCGGGACTCGATCCCGGGACTCCAGGATCATGACCTGAGCCGAAGGCAGCCGCCTAACCAACTGAGCCACCCAGGCGCCCCTAATTTGGGTACTCTTAAACACAGTTCTTACAGGAACTGAAGTATATTCTTCATGACAAACTGAAACATGTCATTTCTTCCATTTGTTCTAAAGACACTAGGTTTTTTGTTTTTGTTTTTTCTCGTGTAGCTCTAATTTGACGTTTTTTCTAGTTACTATTATTTTTCCCTTAGTCTGTCCTGACTGTCAGTGTCTATCAAGATCTATATGTCCTCTGTCCTTAAGAACTGGTATTCCCGGGGCGCCTGGGTGGCTCAGTCGTTAAGTGTCTGCCTTCGGCTCAGGTCATGATCCCAGGGTCCTGGGATCGAGCCCCGCATCGGGCTCCCTGCTCGGCGGGAAGCCTGCTTCTCCCTCTCCCACTCCCCCTGCTTGTGTTCCCTCTCTCGCTGTCTCTCTCTGTCAAATAAATAAATAAAATCTTTAAAAAAAAAAAAAAAAAAAAAAAAAAAAAGAACTGGTATTCCCCAGGGTTGGGCCACTCCCCTGCCCTGCCTTGTCTCCTTCTTTCAACTATTCCATTCACCCAACTTTTTACACACTCTCCTGAGTGATCTTGGTAATTTGCCTTTAACCACTTAAGAATCCCTTAGCACCCGCCCATATCAATCTCCTGTGCTCTGAACTTGCATTTCCCCGGAAATGACCCTGGATCTCAAACTCAGTGGTCTGTAATTCAACTTCGGCATGTTGCTCCAGAACACATACCCTCTATTCTTTCCCTCCTCTGGAGGTTGCAGGGACCCACCACAGAACTTGAGAATCTTTCCTCATATCCAGTCTGTTACTGAGACAGGACGGTCTCTTCAATGTTGCTTATTACTCCTCCACTTACTGCTCCTTACATTACAAATTAACTTGCCTTCCATCTGCACTCCTGGAAGCACCTCCTGCCTAATTGAACCTCATTCATAAAGGTTCTGAGTGTAAGTCCAATTACTTCACTTTCTGTTTTATTGGCATACAGTTTACTCTTTGCAACAGAGGAGTATAGGTCTTTCATAATCTTCAGTCCTTCCCCACCTTCCTTTCTAGCCTGTCTGCCTAATCTCCATACATAGCCTTGGCCCCACTGCAATACTGAGTCTCTCTGTGCAATTGTTCATTTTGCACCTACTCTCCCTGTAAAAACTCTGTCCATTGTGGAGGTGCTGGCTGGGTCTAACACGTCAGCACTAACATCATAGGGTACCTCCTCTGCCTGGGTTGAGCACCGTTCCTCTCTAATCTCTTCACACACTATGAATCTACCTCTGATCCCATGAGTTACTTGCTTCATGATAACCATTCACTTTTTAAAAAAAAAAAAATCTGTGTATTTTCTGTAGAACTGAATGTCCTCAAAGACATGTCTTTCTACATCTTTCTGTCTCTAGCAGTAAGCACAGCAGCTGGTCCTTGAAATGGCATTGTGGAGTGTTTCCCAAATAAAGAAATGTTTGATTTATTTCATGGCCTTGTTCTCAGACAGGATTAGAAGAAATAGTTCCACAATTCATGATGCTCCTGAGTGGGATTTTGATGAGTAACCAAAATGTCCCAGACTTCATGAGCGTCAAAAGCTACTCTTCCCTTTAATGCCCAAATCACTGGAATCTGACCCTCTGTCCAATTTGCCTTACAGGAAGGGCTGTCTGTCTTTATTTCTCATCCCACACAACTTCTGGAAGTCTTGGGGAATCTCCCTTCCTGGTGGTGGCTGGTTTCCTCGGCATTGGCTGACCCCAGACCACTGCTTTGCCTCTATGCTGGTGACCGCTTACTCTTTCTGAAGCCAGCTTTCTGCCTGCTACACTGTTTTTTCTGTACTGTGACATCCCCTAGGAGGGGTGCATGCGTGTGTGTGTGTGTGTGTGTGTGTGTGTGCACGCGCGCCTAAAAAAACAGCGGCCAGCTAGAGTTGCTCTTCTACTCTGTAGTTTCAAGGCTATCCAGAGAGTCCTATTTTGGATGTTCCTCGCCTCTCTGATCTAAAGGGAGTATTAGCATAATTTAATTAAGGGTGCCTCTGCAGTCAGAATGCTTGAGTTTTAATTCTGACTCTGTCACATATTGACATTATTGATTCTTGAGCAAGTTACTTATCCTCCTATGTCTCAGTTTTTTCCTCTGTAAATTAAGGATAATAATAATAGTCTCTACCACATAAGGTTGATGCCTAGATTACAGGATTTAATACATGTAAAGTAGTTACAACAATGCCTGGAACATAATAAAAGCTCAGCAAGTATTACCTATTACTACTTATATATATTAGTAGTAATATTTATATATATATATATATATATATAAACATAGCTTCCTCTAACAGGAGTTCCTTCCTGGTGTGCATGGTGTCCAGGATCCAATTCTTTGGGTTCTCTGAGAGAGAGCATAGTCTCCACCTTACCCGACTCTCAGGTCTTTTTCATTCTGTAGGAGGGACCTTTTCAAAGAACAGCCACCAATGGACTGTTCACATTTTTCAGGAAATATCAGTCCCTGCCCTACACAGCTGTGTGGCATTGCTTTTTGATTACAAAAAGATACCAGATTTCCCAGTCTGGAGCCACAGGCCCAGAGCCTGGGTTATTTTGGGAAATATGGCTACAGCTATACCAGGCTTGTTCCCTTTAGCGCACGTACTTAGACAGGAGGTAAATCTCGGCTTCTGACACCCCTTGCTGTCTTCTGGACCAATATCCCAGTATAAGAAAACGCGGATACATGCACATCCACACATTATAAACAGTACTTTTATAAACAAATAGCAATTTTCAGAAAGAAACTCAGTTTAACCTATATTTAGGTAAGATTTGTTTTTTCCTTCAAGGAGAAGATCCACAAAACTATTTGCAACCATGTGATTATGCATCACAGTTTTGTGACATTGTCTCCATCTTTTCCATTTTACAATAGGATCTTTTCTTTTACATTGGTTAAATAAAAGGGTCTTTAAATCACTGGCTTTCAAACATTCTTTTTTTTTTTCTTTCTTTTATTTAAAGTAATCTCTACACCCAATGTAGGGCTCAAACTCACAACCCCAAGATCAAGATTCACATGCTCTACCAGGCGCCCCCTTAAACATTCTTAATGACAGTCTACTATGACCCACAGTAAATAATATATATATATGTATATATTTATATATAGCAATATTTATATGTATTTATTATATATATGCTATATATAACATTTCATCAAGCAATAATACAGCGAGTATATAGCATATGGACAATACAGTTTGATTTTTTTCTATTTTATTTTATTCTAGTGTAGTAAATTTTATTGTAAAAAATTTTAATTGTTAATCATTAAATTGATTTCACAGCCCACTAATGTATGTATGTGTTATAAAACACTATATTAGCACAATGTTTCTCAAACTTCGTTGTTGATAAGAATTAGTGAAATAGCTATACTTATATCAGACAAAATATACCTTAAGGCAAAAGTTGTTATTAGAGATAAAGAACATTTTACAATAATAGAAGTGTCAATCCATCAGGAAGACATAACAATTATATATATATATATATATATATATATATATATACATCTAAAAACAGAGCTCCAAAATATATGAAGCAAAAAAGACCGAATTCAAAGGTAAAATAGACAATTCAGTAAATAAGAGTTGGAGACTGCAATACCCCACTTATAGTAATGGATAGAACAACTAAGCAGAAGGTCAAAGGGAAATAGAGGCCATAAGCAATATTATACACCAAACTAAACATAGACACGTATAGATTACTCTACCCAACAACAGCAGAATATACATTCTTCTCAAGTGCATATAGGACATTTTCCAAAATAGATTACTGATTGAGCCAAAAAACAAGTCTCATAAATTTAAAACGACTAAAATCATACAGGTTTCACAATGGAAGAAAATTAGTAATCAATAAAAATAGAAGGAAAGTTGGGAAATTCGAGGAAATTAACACACCATTAAATAACCAAAAAGGCAAAAAGAAATCACAGGAGAAATTGGAAAATACTTTTGAGGTAAACAAAATCTCAATATACCAAAGCTTATGGGATACAGCTAAAACAGAGCATAAAGAGGGGAGCCTGGGTGACTCAGTTGGTTTTGAGATTGAGCTCCA